>NC_140377.1:21590000-21877500 GCF_054491055.1 Hypomesus nipponensis
AAGAAACTTTTCCCACACTTTCGCGGTGACAGTCCAATAAACGCAGATGTTTCAAATGAGGTTGGTTCCCTGCTGGCTTTTTAATCCGCTGGTGCCAAGCTGCAAGCTGGAGAGAGATATAGGTTGAACTAATGAGCTCAAGCAAAACAATGAAACAACCGTCATTTCCAGTTGTCCTCTCGCAGATCGGTCCCACAGTGGAGGTAAAGAGTCAGTGAGGAGGGTTGCCGTGGAGCTGTGAGGAAGGTTGCCGTGGAGCGGTGAGCAGAAGAGTCCCGTTGCTACGGCGCCTGCCCGAACTCCTCGGACGCAGCGTTCTTATAAAGCTGTCTTCCCTCTCCGTTTACACACCGCCAGCGACAGTTACAGGGAAACGCTGATTTATTCCCCTCTGCTCGTCCTGTTTTGCGCTACGGAAGGGGGGGGGCTCGAGTGAAGAGAGGGAGAGGGAGAGGGAGAGAGAGAGAGAGAGAGAGAGAGAGAGAGAGAGAGAGAGAGAGAGAGAGAGAGAGTGAGAGAGAGAGAGAGAGAGAGAGAGAGAGAGAGAGAGAGAGAGTGAGTGAGATGGGGAGAGAGACCTGCGGAGAAGGGGCTACCGGGGCCCACGGGGGCCTCGTAAAAGCAGATTTGCGAGCGGGATCAGAAATCATGTCTGCTTTAATCTCCCTCTCATCTGCACGGCCCAGCCTGGGGTTGAGTCTAATACTGGCTCATTGTCTCCACGCTCAGTTACAGTAGCGATCTGCATGAATGATTCGCCAGAAGAGAGAGATAGTAAATTTCCTCTGGCG
The DNA here is from genome assembly GCF_054491055.1 of Hypomesus nipponensis. Taxonomy (NCBI): domain Eukaryota; kingdom Metazoa; phylum Chordata; class Actinopteri; order Osmeriformes; family Osmeridae; genus Hypomesus; species Hypomesus nipponensis. The sequence continues at coordinate 21,590,792 of NC_140377.1, forward strand.
AGAAGGAGCGGGGGGGAGAGATTTCCCAAGTCGAGACGGGTGGAGGCAAGGGGAGAACAAGGGGGAGATGGGGGGTAGGGATGGGGAGAGACATAAAGAAAGAGCTTCCTATTCCAGCGACCGTGAATAAATCTGTTTTTAATAACCGGTCTCACGAGAAGATTCCACTCTGCTCCCCCGTTTGAAGAAAAAAAAAACCCTGCTACAGATTTAACAACTGCACACGGTGGTCGTAAATATGGCAGCGTTACGGCCTGCCGTGGCTGAAGGGCTATGGAGAAGTGCTGCTAGCTTCCCTCCTCCTCTCCTCCTCTCCTCCTCTCCTCCTCTCCTCCTCTCCTCCTCTTCTCCTCCTCCTCTCCTCCTCCTCTCCTCCTCCTCCTCCTCCTCCTCCTCTCCTCCTCTCCTCCTCCTCTCCTCCTCCTCCTCCTCCTCTCCTCCTCTCCTCCTCCTCTCCTCCTCTCCTCCTCCTCTTCTCCTCCTCCTTTCCTTCTTACCTCTTTCTCTTCTCCCCCTCTTTCTCTTCTCCCCCTCCTCCTCCTCCTCCTCTCCTCCTCCTCTCCTCCTCCTCTCCTCCTCTTCCTCTTCCTCCTCCTCCTCTCCTCCTCTCCTCTTCCTCTCCTCCTCTCCTCCTCCTCCTTTCCTTCTTACCTCTTTCTCTTCTCCCCCTCTTTCTCTTCTCCCCCTCCTCTCCTCCTCCTCCTCCTCCTCCTCCTCTCCCCCTCCTCTCCTCCTCCTCCTCCTCTCCTCCTCCTCCTCCTCCCGCAAGCATCTGTAAATCAGAGTAGGACATCTGTTCCCATGCCCACACCCTCTCACTTCCAAACAGTTGCGAATTACCAGTCTGGGAGATTAATGACAGGAACAGAGAGCTTCCCTGATCAAGGCTGGATCATCAAGTGCAGCCTTGCATCGATGGCACACACGCACAGTTAAACACGGCACACAGATTTCAACAACATTACGCAATGCACACAATCTACAGAGCACCCATAAGGCAGACGTGAATGCACACACATACTATATGGTTGCCTCTGTGAAGACACATCACATTATTCACAAGCCTGAAAGAAGTGCTTGACGGCATGGACAGACCATGAACACATATATACATCCAAGAAAACAATCCCAATAGGAGCCTATGTGGCGATCTGATGTATCAGGCTGGCACAGTCAGCTTTAGCCAACTTTAGCTTCATGCTAACAGTTTTTTTTTTTTTTTTTAAATCTTCACAACGTCACATCAACAATTCCAGCTTCTCCTGTCACTCCAATCCGAGCACAGTTTCCTGGGAAGCAGGCCTCGGAGGCAGCGAGGCAGCGAGGCAGCAAAAGGCACGGCGCCAACGCACACAGCCCCGGAGGAGAAGGCGGCCGTACATCATCATGGAGAAACAAGCTCCGGCGAGATAACGCGTGAGTTATGGCTATCTTTATGCAGACTCAAGGCTGCGGCCGTAAAACAGCTCTGAGCACGGCGTGCCGCCGGCGTGAAGGATCGTCACGGACACCCAGAGACGCTCTGAAGTCTTCATCAGCGGGCTGACGTTTATAAGCGATAAGATGGTGCCTGGGGGGGGTGGTTAAAAAAGTGGACCTGCTGGATGAGGTGGTTGGAGTCTTTCCTGCTTAGTGGGAGACAAACCGAGCTGGTTTGAGGGCGAGACACACGGGGCGGAGGGGTCGTCTGGGCCTCCACGCCAGGTGGAATCGGCTCGGCCTCCTGTCTGCTCTCTGGCTCTCTTTACAACTCCGAGACCTCCTCTCTCTTTGTGTTTCACTTCTGTCGCTCTGCCACATCTGACTCTCTCATGTCTCTCTCTCTCTTTCTCCCTGTCCCTCTCTCTCTCTATCTCTCTCTCTCTCTCTCTCTCTCTCTGTCTCTCTCTGTCTCTCTCTGTCTCTGTTTCTCTCTCTGTCTCTATGTCTCTCTGTCTCTCTGTCTCTCTCTCTCTCTCATCCAGTTTAACAGCAGCCCAAGGTATAATAGAAAGAAAGAGAGGAGGGAGAGGAAAAAAAAGAGAAAATCCAGCTGAAGTGGCAGCCAGGAAAGCGTGCCAGAAAACCCAGAGACAATGAAGCACCGCCACCAGATGTTGCGCCGTTTGGCCTCGCAAGGCCGGCGGAGAGAGCGGAGGCGACGAACCATTATTCACTGTCAACCGGAACAACGGGACCTGGCACTGGGAAATGAAGACACGCGCGACATCCCAACATGGTGGCACCCTGCCTGGAGAGGAGAGGAGGGGGGAGGAGAGGAGGAGGGGGGAGGAGAGGGGGGGGGGAGGGGGGGGAGGAGAGGAGAGGAGGGGGGGGAGGAGGGGGGAGGAGAGGAGGGGGGGGGAGGAGAGGAGGGGGGGAGGAGAGGAGGGGGGAGGAGAGGAGGGGGGAGGAGGGGGGAGGAGAGGAGGGGGGGGAGGAGGAAGGGGAGGAGAGGGGGGGAGACAAGTGGAGAGGAGGGGAGGAGTGGGGAAAGGAGAGGGGAGGGGGAGGAGAAGAGAGAGGAGGGAGGAGAGGAGGAGGGGGGAGATGAGAGGAGGTGGGGGAGGAGAGGAGGAGGGGGAGAGGAGGGGGAGTAGGGGAGAAGAGAGGAGAGGAGGGGGAGGAGAGGGTGGGAGAGGAGTGGATCAGTGTTTGGCTGTCAGGTTTTGGCAGATGAGAGCGCTGGAACGTCAGCACACCTGGCTGCTGACAGCTCTGTCGGGAGGCGTCGGGGTCTCCCGCGTCTGAGCGCAGGGGCTCTGATCCGGAGCCCCGTCTCACAGGGGCAGGGATAATTGTCGCCGGCGTCAGTGGAACTGTCGTCACGGAAACAGAGCGTCTGTACGGTTCCGATTGGACCAGGATCCCCAAAGACTGGCTTTCGTTTACAGATGAAACATTTCTTCAGCTGAGGTCGACGAACACTGCGACTGCTGAAACTGGGACAGCAGCGGTTGTCTCCCGTCGGACGGTTTGGGAACAGACGACACTATCCCAGACCCACACATGGTCAAACGTGCACTCGTTTTCCATCTATTTGCGTCTTGGTCCCGTGGCTCGATCAGAACAGAGAGCACTTTACTCGTGTTTCAGCCGGAGAGATGAGTTTGGGTTATCTTAAACCTTCTGTTGAGTGAGACTCTGTCCTCTCTTTGGAGTCGTCGAACCCCCACCCCCATCTGTTCTTGTTTGCTCTGACATCCCTGTCACCACCTGAAAAGAAGCCCCCTCTTTCACAAGGGCGGGGGGGGGGTGGAAACACACACACAGACACACTCACACCTACACAAATCCACACACACGCACACCCCATCACAGTGGACAGTTCTATCCCAGCTGTTTCTTATTCATGGGGAGGTGGCGTAGCGGGGGTGCAGAGGGGGGAGGGGGGTGTGGGTGAGGGGGCTGTCCCTGTGTTAGGGGGTTAGAGGGGAACCCTCCTGTCCCAATGCTCCATTGCTGTGCTGTCCCATCAATAACCTCCTCGGTGACAGGGGTGGAGGGGAGCTGGAGGGCCATGGGGCAGACCCCAGGGCCCAGGCCTGTCATCCTGGTCAGCCAACAATGCCCACAGCTTGGGCCCTGGGGGGTGCCTGGCAGCCTCCTTAACACATTTACATGTAGTCATTTAGCAGACGCTCTTATCCAGAGCGACTTACAGTAAGTACAGGGACATTTCCCCCCGAGGCAAGTAGGGTGAAGGACGCAGCGTCATTTGGCATGGCGGGGAATCGATCCGGCAACCTTCTGATTACTAGCCCGACTCCCTCACCGCTCAGCCATCTGACTCACAGATGCCGTCTGAAACACATTCACTCTGGAGCAGAGGTACACACACTGAGAGAGACACACACACTGAGAGAGAGAGACACACACACACTGCAGAGTAACGAGTAGAGTGCCAGGTCTGGTTCCTCTCCTCCTGCCAGAATCTCGTGTTTCTCTCACCAGGCTGCAGATGCCCTCCGGAACTCCGCTCTCTCTCTCTCTGTCTCCCTCTCTCTCTCTCACCCTCTCTCTCTCCTCTCTCTCTCTCTCTCTCTCTCTCTCTCTCTCTCTCTCTCTCTCTCTCTCTCTCTCTCTCTCTCTCCCTCTCCCTCTCTCTCTCTGTATCTCTCTCCTGTTTCCGTCTTTCTTCTCCTTTCTGACATCTTCTTCTCTTCCCCAATTGTTTGCCTTGATTGCCATGATGTGCCTCTTGCACGACACAGACATCCACGCGCCCAAACACATGCACAGACACCCAATCACAGCCTCCGATCAAAGAGCTTCCCTCACCGTGAACACACCAAACCCCCACACACACCAGAGCAGAAACTCACAGACACAGTCTACAGTAATCGAGTAGTGGGATCCCAAACATCATCTTGACTCCTGTACGGGAAGTCAAACGAATTGGTGACATCATCCGTCTTCTGTGGTGTGTGTTCCAAATGCTGCTGCAGAGATCTGGGCCAAAGCAGCGGCAGCTGTTGCTGCCTCCTCTGAGACCCAAACAGACCAGGAAGTCCTACCCGCTTCTCACATGCTCATTGGTCCACTGATTTTACAGTGTCATCACAAACATGGGTGATCAGACTCATAGAGTTGGGGTTACGGAAATTCAGATAAAAAAAATAAAAATAAAAAGTTTGAAAAGGGTGCTCTCGTCCCACTGTCTTTACGTGTGTGTGTGAGTGTGTGTGTGTGTGTGTGTGTGTGTGTGAGTGTGTGTGTGTGTGTGTGTGTGTATGTGTGTGCTGGGGAGAGGGGGAGCGAACAACCTGAAGCATGTCGGTGTCAGAACTTCAGCCCGAGAACCAGTCGGACATGCTGGGATCGCAGCCGCCCCAGATGTTGCTGTGAGTCAGCCAGTCCAGAGAACATCGAATCCCAGCCAATGGGGAAGCAACGAAGACAAGGAGATATGACGAAGGGAATGACACATTGCACACCCGCATCCGATTACCAGAGGAGACCCAACCAATGATGGAGCAGTACTGGATGATAAAGACAACAAACGACCAATGAAGAGACAGAATCTGACTCACCAGGAAGTGTGTGGCCCAGTCACCGCGGAGCGGAGCGCGGGCTGCTGAGGAGATCCGATGGGTTGGACGTGATGAACAGGGAGGTGATGAACAGGGGGAGGTGTTGCACAGACAGACGTGTGACAAACACGATTGTACAGAAGGCATCTGTGCACGGCCAGACTTATGGAGGAGGAACTTAGAAGGAACAGGGATCTGAGAAGTGTTGGGAAAGTTCACTTTCTACGTGAACTAGTTCAGTTCTTAGTTCCTAATTCCAATTTTTTGAACTAAGTTCTCACTTCCAAAATATGAACTAGTTCCGTTTTTTTTTCAATATGTTACGAGCTATAATTTTTCTGAATTATTTCCATAGCCCATATAGAAGCACAGACATAAATTATTTTTATTAGTTTAACGCTGAAACTGTGTCAGATTTCATCTTCATGTCCCATTTGTAATCCTTATCCAACCAGGATTTACATTCTCCTTGAAGGGACAGCCTTCCCCCATTTGTTCTATCTGTCTGCAATACCGCTTTCTGCCTCTACGAAACTTCGGCGCTCTCACACTTGTCAGGCATAGACGGTAGAAGAAAGCACATGCAACGATTGACTGGTTGGGAAACCCTGGATACAGGACAGTTAACGGTGTGTTTTTCGCCTGGAAGTCTCTAGAAATCTGGCACCTTATTGAACAAAATTAAATAGAGTGAGCGTGCCATTCACAGACACCAGAATGAACGCGTTCACAATATCGTTCATCGGGCAGTAGTACAGTACGTTCAGTTCACGTTCACCAAAATGATGAGCGAGTTCATGAACTTTCGTTCAGGCACAACACTGGACTTGAGAACCTGCTCCAGTCGCCATCCAACATCGCCTGGTAGCACCAAATCAAAAACATCTCGCAGATGTATGGTTTGACGGAGGTATATGTGTATTTATAACTGATTTTGAAGCTTGATTGTACAGTTTTAAGCCTCCAGTGAAACGCCACAGCTGAGTGAGCCAGTGTCCCTCTCCAGGGCCGGTACTGAAGGACTCACAGAGAGGCCAAGGCCTCCAGGCACGCCGCAGGAATGTGTCGACTGGGTGATGAATGGTGCAGGGGTCTGAGCTGCACCGTGGGGCTCACCTGCCCTGAGGCGGAGCTGCACCGTGGGGCTCACCTGCCCCCGAGGCGGAGCTGCACCGTGGGGCTCACCAGCCCTGAGGTGGAGCTGCGCCGTGGGGATCACCTGGTCAGGTTGTGTGGGAAGAACACAGAGGAGGGAGGAGGAGCAGGAGGAGGAACGGCTCCTGGGCAGCTAGAAAGAGGAGGGACTATGTGTGTGTGTGGGGGGGGGGGTTGTGTATGTGAGAGAGAAACAGCGAGAGAGAGAAAGAAAGGGAGAGAGAAAGGGAGAGAGAAAGGAGAGAGAAAGGTAGAATGTGGGGGGAGGGAGAGAGAGACAGAGGGAAGAAAGCGATAGAAAGATGTGTGTAGGGGAATAGAGAGAGAGAGTGGGGGAAAGAGGGAGTGGGGGAGAGAAAGAGAGAGGAAGAAAGCGATAAAGAGAAAGATGTGTGTAGGGGGAGAGAGAGGGAGGGAAAGAGAGTGATGTGTGTAAGGGGAGAGAGAGAGAGAGCGTGTGAGAGAGAGAGAGGGATGTGCGTAGGGGGAGAGAGAGAGAGAGCGTGTGAGAGAGAGAGAGGGATGTGCGTAGGGGGAGAGAGAGAGAGAGCGTGTGAGAGAGAGAGAGGGATGTGCGTAGGGGAAGAGGAGGCAGGAGAAGGGTTTGCGGGGGAGGAGAGGTGAGGGTCAGTTCATCCAGGGGTGAGTTGTCAAGCAGGGCGAGGGGCTCGTCTTCAGCACTAGATGTGATATCGGAGATGAGGGGAGTCGGGGAGGGCTGGAGGTGAAAACTGGAGACACTTTCTGGGCTGCTCTCCTTCATGTCTGCTCTACGCTGACCTGCATTCTTCACTAACACGGACACGCTGTTCATTCTAGATTGTTCCAGCAGGCCAGGCTGAGCTATGGCCTCCGTGATAGCATCAGAAAGGGGTCTACGGCGAACACACAACAGGCCGACCCGGACCAGATCCAGCTCACGAGCCTCATTGGACGCTCTCTTCGGTTTAGACGTTTCTTTCGTTTATCCGTATGTCCGCTCGGAAGACACGTCCAAATCCGATTCGCGGCAAAGGGATCAATGCGACGAACACGCACACGCAATGAATGGCTTTTCATTTACTTGGAGGTACTTGTACTCGTCAGACGGTCAGGCCAGGTTTAGCAGCACAGGGGTCGAGTGTCCCTCTGTTGATGCCAGCGGATGGGGGAGGAAGAGAGGGTGGAAGAGGGGGGAGAGGGAGAGGGAGAGGGAGAGGGAGAGGGAGAGGGAGAGGGAGAGGGGGAGGGGGAGGGGGAGGGGGAGGGGGAGGGAGAGGGAGAGGGAGAGGGAGAGGGAGAGGGAGAGGGAGAGGGAGAGGGAGAGGGAGAGGAAGAGGGGGAGGGAGAGGGAGAGGGGGAGGGGGAGGGAGTGGGGGAGGGAGAGGGAGAGGGAGAGGGAGGGGCAGAAAGGTGGGAGGGAGGGGCAGAAAGGTGGGAGGGAGAGGGAGAGGGGGAGGGAGTGGGGGAGGAAGAGAGGGTGGGAGAGGGAGAGGGGGAGGGAGTGGGGGAGGGAGAGGGGGAGGGATTGGGGGAGGGAGAGGGAGGGGCAGAAAGGTGGGAGGGAGGGTGAAGAGGAGAGGTGTCAAGAGTCTCTTGGCCTGACCTGGCCGTAACCTCTCAGGAGGTCACATCATGTGACCTGGCTGCCCTCCCTCTCCCTGGCCGGGCGAGGCTGGGGAAAACACAGAGAGCCCTTCTGCGCCTCTCACCCTGGAACCTCGCATCTTCACGGTTCTTCTGCCTGTCTCTTGAGGAGCCAGGTGGTAAAAATGGAAACGGAATGGGTTAAATAGATAGAAATGTCCAGGGGGTTTAACTGTGTGTGCGTGTGTGTGTGTATGCGAGCGCTTGTTACTAATGTGACATCCTTTTATCTATTGTACTTGTCTCATGGTGTTACATATATATATTTGATCACGTGATCTCATGTTAAGAATGGAAGGACATGAAGGAAAATTGGAGCCAAAGTGACCGGAAGTGAGGAGATCTGGGTGGGGTGGAGAGGAGGGAGGGCTAACAGGAAGTGAGGAGATCTGGGTGGGGTGGAGAGGAGGGAGGGCTAACAGGAAGTGAGGAGATCTGGGTGGGGTGGAGAGGAGGGAGAGCTAACAGGAAGTGAGGAGATCTGGGTGGGGTGGAGAGGAGGGAGAGCTAACAGGAAGTGAGGAGATCTGGGTGGGGTGGAGAGGAGGGAGAGCTAACAGGAAGTGAGGAGATCTGGGTGGGGTGGAGAGCAGGGAGGGCTAACAGGAAGTGAGGAGATCTGGGTGGGGTGGAGAGGAGGGAGAGCTAACAGGAAGTGAGGAGATCTGGGTGGGGTGGAGAGGAGGGAGAGCTAACAGGAAGTGAGGAGATCTGGGTGGGGTGGAGAGGAGGGAGGGCAAACAGGAAGTGAGGAGATCTGGGTGGGGTGGAGAGCAGGGAGGGCTAACAGGAAGTGAGGAGATCTGGGTGGGGTGGAGAGGAGGGAGAGCTAACAGGAAGTGAGGAGATCTGGGTGGGGTGGAGAGGAGGGAGGGCAAACAGGAATTGAGGAAATCTGGATGGGGTGGAGAGGAGGGAGAGCTAACAGGAAGTGAGGGGTGTTGGTGGGACGTGTGAAGGAGAGCCAGATTCTCCTCTCAGAGCCGTGTTTCAGAACGTGTCAGTTTCCTCACGATCCTTAGCTCGTCAAACATCCCTCCCTCGCTCTGCCTTCCCTCCCTCGCTCCCCCCTCCCTCGCTCTGCCCTCCCTCCCTCGCTCCCCCCTCCCTTGCTCTGCCCTCCCTCCCTCGCTCCCTCCCTCCCCCCTCCCTCGCTCTGCCCTCCCTCCCTCGCTCCCCCCTCCCTCGCTTTGCCCTCCCTCCCTCCCCCCTCCCTCCCTCGCTCTGCCCTCCCTCCCTCGCTCTGCCCTCCCTGTCCTCGGCATCTGAGCTGTCTCCCTTTCCAGCCCTTCTGCTCCCCCTTCATCTTTTCCCTCCATCCCTCCATAGCCCTCATAGCTCCGAAGCCTCCTGCTGGCACTCTGACAGCCCTGTGAGGCTTACAAGCTTCCAGTGGGGGGGGTTGAGGGGGTGTGGAAGGGTAGGAGGGTGAGGGGGGGGGGGGGGGTATACTTTAACGGTTGGCGTTCCCCAGGTGTCTCGTTCATTCTTACCCCAGTCCCAGCAGGCAGAGGTGAAATGATAGCGCTGGTTGGTGACCCCAGCCTAACCTTGCCCCTTTGACCACTTCATGTCTGAACCCTCCTTCACCAACCCCCCTCCATCTGCACCACCCTCCCTCCATCTGCACCACCCTCCTTCCATCTGCACCACCCTCCTCCATCTACACCACCCTCCCTCCATCTGCACCACCCTCCCTCCATCTACACCACCCTCCTCCATCTACACCACCCTTCCTCCATCTACACCACCCTCCTCCATCTACACCACCCTTCCTCCATCTACACCACCCTCCTCCATCTACACCACCCTCCTCCATCTACACCACCCTTCCTCCATCTACACCACCCTCCTCCATCTACACCACCGTTCCTCCATCTACACCACCCTCCTCCATCTACACCACCCTCCTCCATCTACACCACCTTCCCTCCGTCTACACCACCCTCCTCCATCTACATAGAGAAAGACACATGGATCAGCTCCCGGCTATTTCAGTTGCAAAAGCGAACACAGCTCCGCAGTTAGGCACACGGGTGACCTTTTCCTGAAACTAAAACAACACGCAAATCCCATCTCTGCACAGGTGCAGCCAGTCGACGGGCCAGGGCGGGGTCCCAGGGTCCCAGGATCTCGGCGGGCGGGGACAGGAGAGTGACGGAGCGGGCCCCCCTGTTATTCTTGGCCGAGGAGGGAGAGGAAGGAGGGGTCTGGGAGGGGATCGCTCAGAGGGGTTCCACTGACCCCCCCACCCGCCTCCATCACACGCCGCAACCAAACGCGCCGCCATTTGGGGTGCAAGCTTGAAGAGGGTCGGACACCTTTTTTAGTCGGGGGGCCCTGGCAGCTCACCAGATAAGTGAGGGTCCCATGAAGGCTGAGGCCTTGGCTGCAGCGGCCAGGGTTTGATCCCGGCCCGGGCCCCTTTGCCGCTTGGTTCCCCCTCATTCTCCCTTTCCTGTCCCACTTCACTTGAACGCCGCGCAACAAAACACGAAAAATGCCAGAAGAAAAAGAAAAAGGCGGGCGGGCGGGCGAGCGAGCGAGCGGGGGAAAAAAGAATCTTTTGAGTGTCAGCTGACCGCTCTCTACACTCCACCCCCCGCAGCCTGTAACCCTTCCTCCCTTCCTCCCTTCCTCTCCATCCCTTCATCCCTCCTTCCTTCAGTCCTGCTCTCCTGCTGGGATCTGTAAATGGTTCAGATGGTTCTGGAGAATGCACTGTGGTTGACCTGCCAGTTCTCTGTCTCCCCCGAGCTCTCTCACCGTGCAGACATGCTCTTGTACGCACACATTGAACACACACACACACATCGCACACGCACACCACACACTTGGAAACACAGGACTCACCAACAGACTCTCTCTTCCTCTTTCCCTCCCTCTCTCTCTCTGAAACACACGAGCAGCATTGCTTGCCTCGTGTAGCAGGGCCAGAGAGGGGGGGTGTTGAGTGTCGGGCACTGGCTATAATTGGAGCGAGCTCATTGTTTATTGATAGCGCTAGTGATGAGAAAAGTGATGGCTCCTGCAGATAGGTTTCAACACTCCATGCATCAGCACTCTGGCCGGGCCCAGCCCAGGGACGGAGGGAGGGAGGGAGGGAGGGAGGGAGGGAGGGAGGGAGGGAGGGAGGGAGGGAGGGAGGGAGGGAGGGAGGGAGGGAGGGAGGGAGGGAGGGAGGGAGGGAGGGAGGGAGGGAGGGAGGGAGGGAGGGAGGGAGGGAGGGAGAGGGAGAGGGAGAGGGAGAGGGAGAGAGAGAGAGAGAGGCGGGCAGGCAGGCAGGCAGGCAGGCAGGCAGGCAGGCAGGCAGGCAGGCAGGCAGGCAGGCAGGCAGGCAGGCAGGCAGGCAGGCAATGAATTAACAGTAGATTGGTGAATTGAGAAAAAGGAAATGAAAAGATGGGGGAAAAAACGTGGCGAGAGAATGAGGGTAGGATGAGAGTGAAGGAATAGGGACATTTGCTCTCTCTCTCCCCCCATCCCTTCACTTGACCTCCCTCTCTATCTCCCTCCTGCTCCCCTGTTCTCGCTCGCTGCTGGTCTGAAGGCACGCAGCCTGAAGACGACACAGAAAACATAGGTCCGCTCTCTAATCCCGGAAAAGCTGGAAGTTGGAGTCCAAATGACAGACTGACGGACTACAACTGCTGACACCAAGGGGGCAGAACGATCGTAATTCTTTGCAAATCGGACAAGAAACTAGTTCCTTGCGAAATAGTGACAAGGAGTCGCACACAACACATCTCAAAGGTGCATAACCTTTGCTCGAAGGTGAACCTGGTTTATGAATGATTACACCCGTTACTCTTGCCACACTAGCCCTCTGCAACCTCCACGCTCTTTTGTCCTGCAATAGTGTCACAGTGGCAGGATCTCATCAGAGTAATAACAGACAATTCACAGCCCGGCGTCATGTAACCCCCAACGTCCGCCCATGTCACGGTGCAGATTCGTTTCCACCCACCTTGCGATCTCAGTGATTTTGATGCATCAGTGACATGCTGCCTGCAACAATTCTGTAGTTACCGGATGACAAAAGCCGTGTTGAAAAAGATCAACCCCATATCGGGATAGATGCTGATGTGGCAAGGCCCACACCTACTGTGGTTGTCGACCATCAGAGCTGTATGAGGTGGATTTGACAGTAGGGTGGACTATGTTGACAGTGTAGAAACTATCTTTGTTGACTGACTTTGTCAGTCAGTGTGCAAAGACCAGCTGAATCAATTCTAGAGCTCAATGATTGGTCCGCCCTCCCGGTAGCTCCTTATAGAGAAAGAGAATATCACGTGTATTTTTGCTCGAGTTGTAAATGTGCTTCCATGTCACATGCCACAAGGAAAAGGGTTTCTGCGTGCTGTGTTGACGAGAGATAAACAAGGCTATTAGGCTTCTGTGTGGTATATGTTTTCTTTTGTTTTTAAGGGAATCATACAAGGAGTGTTATTATTTCCAATGACCGCATCCGAAACTACGATTGCTCATAGGAATAGATTTCGTACCAGATCACGGGTCCAGTTTGAAACACATCATGCTCAGACTCAGAAATGACTGTAACTTTGCTGCAAGGTTAGAGATGACCAAACAGCCAGCATTCACCTAGCTAGTCATCATGACACCATTGATCCCCTTCAAACCATGGAGACACGTTTCAATTGTTGCAGGATGACATCACCAGGGTTATGAACATGAGGGACTGGTGACATTAAAGTCACACAGAGTCTGGCCAAAGGTCAATTTAGGTGCTATCGATCGAGTTAACGTGCGCAGAAAACTTGTATTCCGTGCCTTTTGTGACCTATTACAGAAGGCCTTTAATATCGCTTTCAATGAAATATAGGAACACGGGTTATTTAAAGACTCGTTGATCGAATGTAATATCACACAGAACAAATGACAGATCAAAAAGATCTACAATAAATGGCGTCAGACGTGTCATAGAGAGCACAGAATATGTGCCACACAATTATTGCGATTGTGTGCCGCGTCTTGAGCCGTTAGTGTTTCTGCTTTCCTTTATTCTCATGTTTTCTCTGGCTTTTCTTCTCGTGCGCTTAAGGAATTCTGGACTGATAACCTTTTGGTCTGAATTCTCCCCCCCAAAAATGTGATGTGAAACAGGAGTAGACAGTTTGGAGCACTCAAAGTAGATTAGCTCACGTAGTTTTCAGGTATGACTGATAGCTTAATTATTTCCATCCAAATTGTTACATTAGACGACATAGCTTGTTATTTTAATGTGGTAGCAATTTTGGACATACTGTAGGCTATCTGCTAATACGGTTCTAGGCCTGGTTCAAAATAGTATTTAGCCCCGTGATAGCCTTTCTCTGCTCTGCAAATGGCTTTGCGTAATTAGATGGACTGGAAAGCTGTATGAACTTCCAATGACGCCATCAAGTCTCTGTAATTGTTTTCTGGAAAGACTAAGATAGTGACACGAGTAAATCTTTATATCTGCAAATACATTTAAGACAATGTTAGCCCACTCATTCTCATTAAATGCATAGTAAGGATGCATCCAAATACTTTATTTGATGTTGTTTTGAGTTTTTCGAGAGCTTTTACATAAAATATGGAATTCAAGTATATGATTAGACATATAATTCACATTCATTAAGAAAACATACCCAGATATATCTATGTTTTGTCTTTGATAGAAATTGTTTTCTTTCATAATGCTGTTTCAGTACCTAAATGCTTTGAGAAGTTTATGTAGAACCCTAAATCTTTTTATTAAGAAATTGCAACTGAACATTTATTCAAAAGTAAACTACCAGTATGTATGATCATATGTTCCAAAATATTATTGAACCGGCCTAGAAACTGTTTTTGCAAAAACGTTATTAAAAAGGTAGATAGTTAAAGATGTTTTATTTATTTTTTTACTGATATTTAATTTTCCATTTGTTATAAATAAGCTAATTACAACATTTCGAAACGAATACTATTATCATATTCATCGCCCGGGTACTGCTGTATTTAACCAGCCCGAGGTATTTCGTTTCTTGTTAACATTTTGCATTTTTACCAGTAGGTAAAAAGAAAAAAATCACAGCCTATAGGGTGTTATTTTAGATATTTGACTATAGCCAACAGCAGAAATATAAGCTTTTCATTTTGAGGTCTTTTGTATGCTTGGTCACATTAGATAGATAAATGGTCACAAGACATTGTAGTCATTTATGGATCTTTTCAACAGAAAATCGAACTCTGACCTTTTTACTGGCAACGGGAAGGCCAACACAACTCTAGAGAGACTTGTAGAAACAGGTTCGCTGCTCATTCGTTTGAAAAGCTGTGCCTTTTATCTACCCCCAAATGAATATTTACAGTACAGAACTCTGTAAATGGAATCAAAGGAAAGAGAAAAGAGACGCGAGAGAAACAACGGTGAGATTCTATAGAATCCGTGCAGGACAAAGCGAGCCCCCTCAAGTGCCGCTCCAGGCATGCCGCTTGCTTGGAGAGCGAGAGGAGCGCGCAGCAGACCTGTGGTTGACCCCGCGAGAGGGATGGAAGCTCATCCGCGACTCCTGACAGGCTGACCCACGCCTTTCGAGAATTAATTTGGGTCTGAACTCCGGGTGAACCTGGGCCTGGGGAGAGCGAGGCTGGCAGTCCGGGCTGTTTGAGGCAGGGCCTAGGCAAACCGATCCGCCTGTGTAAATATTGAAGCCGTCCGTCAGAGGGTCAGGGGATGAAATGGAACTGTCAAGCTCGCGTAAACTTTGGAGAAGAGGTGAGGCCACGAGAGAAAGACTTGAGGAAAAAACTATGGCAAACTCGTTTCCTCAACCTTTCAGGACCCCCCAGAGCCCCAAGCCACACCCTTTGCCTTCCACGCCTTGTCAGCGCGCCCTCCAAATCCCACTCCCCGTTCACCTGTCGGTTCCAGCTGGGTCGTATAATTCAGGAAGCTAATTTAAGCGACATAATTGGATGGCAAATTTAGACATGATGCTACTTCCTAGTCCAGGAAAAGACAGGAGACTCGTATTTTGGACAGATGGGGAGAGAGGTGAAGGCGGGGTGAGGGTAGAGATTCTTTCAGGGTGAACTCATCGGGTTACCCCCCGACTTCTGTTTTTCCTCCCATAACTCATCTCAAGTTCAGGAGGCTGGGGTTTCACAGAGGGGTTTTGCAGCGTTGATGGAGTATTTGAATTTGGGGAGAGTTTGTGGGCCTGACATGGGCTCATGAAAGAAATTAATGGGCATAGTTAGTAGTTCAACGGTTACCTCGTTTCACTTTGCAGATAACGAAGCAGTCACTTCTACCATGTATGTATTCAAACGATTAAAACTGCATCAGAACTGCATCAAAAGTTGGATAATATAAGCCAAATTGTTTTTAAAGGAGTATAGCCTAATGCAATTGTTTAGTAGGCCTATTTGCCATTAAAATGAATACCGGCTTCACAACATAAATGTAAGCAGGTTTAGAAGTGAGTTCATGATTATGGTTACACGAAATATTTACTCGTCAACTTGCAGAGTTCAAAAAGTAGCCTAATAGGACTATTCATTTGGAATACTTTCACCAGGCCATGGCAAGGATCCATTCTTCTAACTTTAAATAGGCCAATAAAAATGTATATTATCTATATTCCTTGAATCGACTACTTTTGAGGGGAATGATGTTGAACTTGTAAAGGTCGTAATTTGGTCTACACAGCACATCCTCAGTGCATCCAGCTTGTCGTGTATCTGAACGGGGTGACTGCGGTGACTGGCATGCATGGGTCAATCACAGATCAAAGCTCCTGAGAGGCGGTACAAACGGCCCAGCATGAGCAAAATGAACACCAGCTGCTTTGAAGAAGGTTGGCAAGGAACGTCCTTGCCTATAGTCATTTTACCTTCTATTTTACATTTGAATTTTCAATGCCCTACTGTTGTTGTGAATGTTAATCGATCGGATTGTTAGCCCTTTTTTTATCCCATAAAGTTTTAGCGCTTTATTGTTCTTCTTTTTTTTTTTTTTGCGTATAGGCTAGCCTACTGGTCTTGGGGTCAGGTCCCCTGGCCGAGCTGTTGACGGCTCCACTACAGGCGGCTGCACCTTAGTACACATGGACAAACAAGACCGCACTCTAAAGAATGCAGGTTTTTCACCTTTCCAAACAATCGGGGTGTGTTCCAGCAAATGTGATACAATGCATTGGCCTAGAGTTTGGGCCGGATTGTTTGAGAGGCCACGCAGAGTGACGCTGAGAGAACTGGGCAGGGAGGGATCGAGGAGAAGGGGAGTTTGTTTACATGTTTAGATATCCCAGAGGCGTCAAGAGGTAAAAAGGTCAACGGGAACCACCCGGAATGCAACGCAACATTCCACACCCTATGCGCAGCGTGCATAGACAACAGTGTTGGGCTTGCAGGCCTTCTTATTTTGTGAATTCTGGTAAGGTCAAATCGAGGGTACTCAATTCAAGGAAACTATTGAAATGCACGGGGTCCATAACTCATTAGTATGCATGGCAGGTCCCCAAAGTGCTGCAACGTTGTAGGCTGAAACACTCGCCACAGCCCTTTTGTTCTCGTCTTTACACCATGAAATTTCACATTCGAACATGAACATTGGAAGCCGTGGAAATAAACTAGCCTATATTTATTTAAAAAAAATCTGAATTGTAACACGTTTTGTAAAATACGTTTTTATTTGAGGTAGATTCAGAGACAGCATTTCGATTGAGAAATTATTCAAAGTAAATACATAGCCGACAAACTAATACAACTTAGTTCGTCTGCATGATGAAAAAAAGAAAAAAAGTACAGGGTCATAAACACATTCACATTTTAAAACGTATCTTTCTTTGCCTATAAAAGGTGTCAACATTTGAATCTTCCACGTGTGTAATTCAACTGTTTATTTGCGAGTTGGGTTGACTGTTACAGGTGTAAATTGTGTTATGACATTTCGTATGTTCTACATTCTTCTTTCATCGGACGGTTGAAGTTAGTTTGCCATTGTGATCACGTCATCTTCAACTATTTTGATTCATGTCCTAAATACTTCACACGTTTATAAGTTTACTACTAAAAAATGATTTGTTTTACATAATAAATCTCGTTCTATATGCCTACTCCATGAACTTGTGTTTGAATTATTCACACCCTAACACACACACACACACACACACACGCACACATACACACTCACTCAACTTGTTCGTATAATACCCTGTGATCCTATAGTGCAAGGAATCATTCATACAGCAACCCTTTCGGCCTCAGGAGACAGTTGTGTGGGCCTGTAATGTCGCCTGAAAGGCCACAAACAAATTGAAACAACCGCATACAACTTACAAAACTACAACAAAATAAAAGCAAGTCCAACAATATCACAATGTTTTGCCATGAGGCTCCCTGTCGGTATTATAAGGCTCGCTTTGAGATTTGTAAACATCCAAAAGTGCATCCCCCCTAAGAGGCATTGAGACTGAAGACCATGTATATCCAGATTGTGAAAACAAATGTCTAGTTTGATAATAAAAAAAATGTTGTGCATAGCCGCTTCCTTCTGTCTTCTGAGTGTGCATGTCAAAGTAGGTTAATTACTTGAGTTTAAATTACATCAAAGATGTTTAAATAGGCATCAGTTACAGACATTTCGCATAAACAGTGGAATAGTCAATTCGATAATACGGGAGGAATATTTTGCTGGTGAATACATTTTCCCCCTCCCCCATTCGATCTCAGTGCCTTGAGTTTTTGTAAATGATCTCCATCATGTTTCTGAGTTAGGGGACATGCCTGGTGACGTGGAGGAGGAATGGTCAGAGTGGTCATCCAGGTCCTTGGAGGAGCCTGTGGCTGAAGCCGGGGCAAGGCCTTCTTTCTCGCGCTTCTTCTGCTTCATCCGGCGGTTCTGGAACCAGATCTTCACCTGGGTCTCGTTTAACTCGAGAGTGGCAGCAATCTCCACGCGCCTTGCTCGCGTGAGGTACTTGCTGAAGTGGAATTCCTTCTCGAGCTCAGTTAGCTGTTTGGTTGTGAAGTTGGTGCGAATTGTGTTCTGGGGTCCCATTCCATAGTCTGTAACTTTGACTGTGAAAAACGAAAAGGATGGTTAATTAGATGGTGTTTGATAGTTGATAATAAGGAATGGTTCTTAATTCTGAAAAAAAAACTGCATGAATTTTACATTTCACATTTCAGTTTCGTTTTCAATTTCGCGGAATATATATTACAAAGAGGGACAATGCAGAACGCATCAAGAATCGTGCAACAACTATAGGGATCAAAAAACGCCAATGAGACAATGAGACCGAGAGACAATTTGGACACAAAAGCCTTGAATAAATACACTTAAAATGTTATTCAGAGGCTAGTTTAAAGACTCAATCTCCTGCGCTTCACATAGCCCACGATACAAATAAAGTCAAGGCGCGTATAGAAATCTAAATGCACACTGTACATATAAAACCATATTCCCTTTGGCACTGTTATGGATGGATGTTTTATGACCGTAGCCTACTGGGGCTGGTCTCACCCGAGTGAAGTTGAAACCTATATCTATGCACAACTTCCAAACGGGCATAAGCGAGGAAGGAAAGGCCCGTGGAACACAATAGGGGCCAACAAAAACGAATGAAGCCAAATGAGAACCTTGGGGTAGTTTCAGATAACAGCGTTGGGCCACTTCCTAGGGCGTATGAAAGCACGTCTGCTAGATGCATTAGCAAGCGAGCAGACGGTGGAGAAAATAACATGTCAGGCATGCACGCAGCCAGAGTCACCAGAACCGTGTCTGGACAGAGATATCACACTGACCAAGAATCCAGCCCCCCAAACTCCCGTTGTGTTATGGATCAGAGATAAACCAAGATAGGCAAGGCTGGCATTCCCTAAATGTCTATGCTCTGCTAACCAAAACGAACCGTGAGTGAAAGCCTTTGCGTCGACCGAACATTAGGCTATATAATCGAAGAATCAACCTGAAACAGGTGACATGATTGGATGGTTCCACACAAATGAAAAATATACGTTTCCCCGATCCTGTGGTGTTCATTTTCACACAACTATGACCATTGTTTTCTTGAGGCCCCACAACTCACCTGTTTTAGGGGGGTTTCTCTTCACTTTCATCCAGTCGAACGTTTTGCCTTGTGGAGTTTGCTCCGTGTCCTTTTCCCTCTCCTGGGAGGCTGAAATGTCAACATAGGTGCTCTGCAAATAACCCCGCTGGTGGTCTTGTACCTCACTGCCAATGTGCTGGTACTGGGCCGCGGGAACGGCCCCTTGGGTTCCGCAGTACGTCCCTGCAAGGGCTCCGTAGTTGGGGCCTACATTTGAGGCGGAAAAGCCCGATGATTGATAGTACATCCCATCTTGTTCGTTTATGAAGTACTGAGGGTGTCCATAGTCCGGGTTCGCGCATGCTTGAGTCCCATACCCAGAGCTTCCAGTGCCGCCATAGGGGATTCCCATATTGGCATGGTGCGTCTGGGACTGGTGATTGGGATGCGCGTAACTGCTGCTCTGGTGCTGATGTTGGGTTTCCGCGACCTGCGCGCTGCCTCCGACATAAAGCCGTCCATCACCGTTATAGCTGTCAGTCGCTGTGGTGGAGCCCGTATGAAAGGAGGCCGGGAAACCATGATCCAAGTGGTGATATCCAGACTTGGGTGAGTAGGCGTTCGTCCCACGGTTACAAATTGAGTACTCAAGGAAAGAGTTCATTCTGGAATTGTCCATGCGCAATTGATGATGGAGGGCCAGCCTGCATGCGTTTCAAGGGGAATCCTCCTTACCCTGCAACCTCTCGGCCGTTTGTCATGCGGAAGGTATCGAGGAAAAAAAGGAAAGAGCTCAGCTCGCGGATCAAGTCACCCAGGGCTTTCCCTATAACACTTTTCTTACCTCAGCTGCTGGTGACGTGAGCCGTCACGGCGCCAATGGTGAGGGGGACCTCCAGAAGTTTGTCAGCGCACCGCACTCATCCATCAAGCGGCTGACATTTGCATGACAAAGCCACTTCAATCAAACTGGCCCATCAATCTGATAACAGCACGTACATGTCAAGCCGCTCTGAAAAAAGCCTCTACTGACCGGCAGAGAAATAAAGAAAGAGTTTGGATATTCTCCTACAATGCTACATCCCCCATTCGCTTCTCTCTTTTTTTTTTGTATTGGAGATAACATATATCTTTCTGGGGTGGTTTGTTCTGGAAACAGTGTATTATTATCACACAAAGTGAATCCAGCTTCTTGGCCTTACTGTAGGGACTGTCTGGGACTCAGAAATAGCTCTTTTATTGTATTGCATAATATCATTAGATATTTTTGGCCTGTGCATAAACATGGATGGTGACCATAGAGAGCCCCATATCAGTTTTGGGGAAGATGGAATCCGTTTAACACTTGAATTGACGTAATGTTTTTTGGATCAGTCCCGGATCTGTATTGGGGAATCTAATTGAATTAATGAGCTGATCTGTTACAGAAACTAGGTTAGGCCGACAGCAAGCCTTCTGGCAACCCACATCACGAGGGAAGTCAGGATATCTTCCATGAATAGTAGAGTAGTCCATTGTACAGGCTACATTTTCTGTTGAATGAGACATACTTTGAACTGACTTCACGTTTTTATTGATGTTAGGCAGATCATAATTTAAACAAAATGAGGCATAATCTTAGTGACACTGAATGAAAAAGGTGGCCATCAGCATTAAACTAAATCGAAAATATAATGATTGAGTTGTTTAACTTTCTGTCAACGTGGGTGGACAAAAAGAGGAAACGAGAAAGGCTAATTATTAAATGTAGTGACAAAAGGTAAGGAGTTCTGCCTCTTCATGAAACTGCCCACGCGCAATGGATGGGGACTGAGGAATCTAGAATATATTTGCTCATTACTCCGTGCTGGACAAGAGAGGTTAACAATATGACGCCCACAGTCATTTGTAACTTGTCAGGATGTTTACTGTTCGGCTCGCATCTCTGCTTGGAGAAGGGTGGTTGCGCGGCCAAAAGTTCAGACCTATACTAGTTTGTTGTTTGTTCTGGTAGGGTATCTTTTCTATCTTAAGAGTACTCAAAGCTTTTAGCTGCCTCCTCTCAAATGAAGGTTACTTATCTTCTGTGGGGAGTTGACATATCCACGTGTCATTCAATAGAAGATTTCTTGCCAAAGATATTTCACAGTTTTATTAAGCTCTTTTAGATGTATTTTACACACGCGTATCTTTAAAAAACTCTGCAGAATAATCAATTTTGTAATTTGGAGGACAAGTGTGCATACAATGTAATTTATATTTAGCTATAGGCAATATGCTATTCCAGATAAAAGCACATTGTCATGTAGGTCGATGCGCATTTTTAGATTGACCGATTGCTCTAAATGCCCTACAATGCCAATTGCTTCACGTTTGGAATAAAGAAATATGTATATTAATTTGACAAATTCTATCGCGTCTTCCCAATCATTTTATTGTGGAAAGAGTATGAGCCACAAAAAATATATATATATTTACCATTTAGCCTATTTCCTAAAGCTTAATCCTTAACAGAATATTTTTTTTAAATAACCCCTTGGTTCATGGGCCTTCGGTAGACATTATTGACCAAGTAGTCCATGATTCGATTAAACTTTCTGTTTAAATTTGATTGTAAAATGATTTGCGTAAGGTCGACCATAATATCACAAAGTAAACTTTTTTTTAAGGATAGGACAGTAGCCAGTTTCAAATTCTTTCGTCAAATCACCATAGGCAACAGAAGCTCATTCCAAACTGTAACAAGAGAATCTGAGGACGAATTCAAATGCAAAGTGGAGTAGGGATTAGAATTGAAACCTTTGATCACTGTCATCCTCTTTACAATTTACCACATGTAATCCACTCTGGGGAATCCTGCTAGCAAACAGATACAGGATAGCACGGCATGCACATGATAATTAGGCTAGTTTCAAAGCACAACTGCGCAAACCCTCTAGTGGTGGGATGCGGGTGCAATTTCACAAACAAAGTTTTCGCGGTCAGCAAAATCAAAGACAGAAAACTTTAATATTCTTATACTAGTTGGCGTTTTACGTGCATAAACGCAATGCTTTGGGAAACTTTTACCCAGGTTATTCTTTTGGGACTGGGTTTAGGCCAGGGCTGAGAGTCCCGAAAGCATCGTAAGCCTAAATTGATCGTGGAGTCCATCGTACGATGGATCTTAGTTGTACGGGCCGTTTCCTAAAACCATCGTAGCTAAAGAGTCACTTGAAAATCGTCGTAGATTAACGAGAGCTCCAGACCAGCCGTAGATCGCAAAGTGCATCTTAAGCAAAGAGACTCAGTGGAGACACCAGTAGGCCAACCCCAAAAAAGGCTACATAAAGATAATTCGAGATGAAAAAAAGAGAATTATTTATATTTTATATCTTAGATTTTTTATTTTAGTTATTTAGTTGTTGTTTTACTTTTTACAAGTAGCATACTTGGAGGGTTTTACAAAAGTTAAACTGAAATGTGGATATGTTTCAATTAACTAGGCTTCACATGTCTTTAATCAAATGGTTTAATAAAAAAAAGCATTTCATAAATGCCTCAGGCTGATTGTAAAGTCATGACACCTGCTAGCCTGTATGCACATGGTTACGTCATGTGAACTATTTTTAACCACATAGGATATTAATTAAAAATGATCTTTATAAGTATGGTATAGCCTTAGGTTCAAGGTTTTCTGTACCGACCGTAAATAACACTTTTTGTGCACTCAATTATTTTGGTTAAAGTTTATTTAACAAAATTCTTGAAGTTGCGACAGAACGATCCCATTTCCGTATCCGGGAAGCGTCGAAGTAGTTCTTAAGAGACAGAAAACGCACGTAAAATATCACGGTCGTTAGTAATTTCCTCGTAGAAAACTCTGAACAACTAAGACCAATCGTTATTGGGAATCGCAGCCCAGGTTTCCGAAGCACTAGCCTGCGTGCGTCATACGATCATCGTTACTGCCAAGTTATCTTGAAGATTCGTTTCCCGAAAGCATTGTTACTCCTGGCACGTTAAATCCAGCGTAAGATAACGACGGTTTCAAACCAGTCGTAAATGAATCGTAAAATGCTCGTTGTTGCTTTTGGTCCCTACCTCATTCAGCAAGCAAGAACCGTAAACAATAAAGGCTATACCGTATTTCTTCGAATACACGCCGTTCATGCGTCATTTGTTCGAGGGCGGCGTTTATTCGAGGTCGGCGTTCGTGAATTGTAGCTGCAGTGCAGCCATAGATAACTTCGTTGCTGCCATTGTGACAAATGAATCATGCAGCTAAAAACGCAGGTTTCATTTACTACTGCTGACCTCCTTGACTATTCTTTGTTTGTTGAGTGCGGCAACTCCCTTTCTCATTGGCTATCAATTAGGTGTGTGTATGTAGTAGCCTACAACTAACTAGTCTGTAATACAAGATTTTCTACATTGTGTAGAAATCTGAAGCAACATGCCGAAACGTTCATACACGTTAGCTTTCAAACAGAAAGCTGTGCAGAAAGTCATGTACATGTGTAATAAATAGCCTACTGGGGTTGAATTTAACCAATTAAATAACCGTTTTCAGATTTTTTTGGTGCAGCGTTTATTCGAGGGCGTTTCTTCGAAGAAACACGGTAAATGCACTTTGGCCCAATTGGAAACAAAAGCAGGTCTATATTTGAGATGCTAGGATAGGTGTAAGACACCAGACACTTCATCAGTTTGAGGGCAAGCTTGTCTCCTTTACGGTTGTCTCTCAACATGGCATCATCACCCTTTTCCTCCACTCCACCCTTGTTCTTACAAACCCCTCTGCCAGATATAGTTGACATTTGCCAAGTGCTTCGTGCAAATATGTATGCAAACCCCACAGTGATTTGTGTTAGCATATACACAAATGTTTGAGACTTGAGCAGCTAAGCCTATTGATGTTGCCAGCCAGACCCTTGTGGGCCTGGATTAGGATCCATGCCCAGCTAACTCTGGACGGCTGTGAGAAGACATGGAGAGAAACATTTGCAAAGCTCTGCTTTGACTCAAACATCCATGTAAGATTATTCCATAATCATAAATAAACAAAATCATATTTATTGATGTGGGTTCCGAGTGGAATGCTGTATTATTTTCCTGTGACCACAAATGCAAATCAGCCTTTCTACCACCCAACAGGGTATTTCAAAGATCACTATACTTTCTGTCTCTGTCTGTCTGTCTGTTTTCTCTCTCTCTTTCTCTCTCTCGCTCGCTCTTGCTCTCTCTTTCACTGTGTCTCTTTCTTTCTCACTTTGTCTGTCTGTCCCTCTCTCTGTCTCTCTCTCTCTGTTAAAAGCAAAAAAACACTAAGTCATTCATTCAGCTTTCTTATTTATTTCTTGCAATCGATGGCTTGCATTGACTTAATGTCGGTTGTCCGATTGGTAGAGCATTGAGATCATTGTTTCATGCAGCAAGTATGAGTCAATGCTGACAGCTATAGTTTATCATTTCATAATGTCTGCTATCACACGCTATGTCGATACATCAGAGAAAGTTTTGTCTTAGTAGCAGCGGCAGTGCTGGGGGGAGGCCTGTGACAACAAGCTTTAACCACTTTCTGGCCCACCTAAATGTAGTGTATAAATAATTATAAACATCGCTTTTGCCTGTTAAGGCCAGAAAACTACAACAATCATGTTTAATGTAACTGACCCCTCTAACAGTACAACAGCCCCCCCCCCTTAACCCCCCCCCCCCTCAACCCCCCCCCCCCTTCTCCAAGATGAAATGGTTTAGATCCTCCACTGCTTAGTAGTGAATTATCATCAGTCATCAGGGTTATCGTGAACCCAATATCTGTCGATGAAAACTAGGATTGTGGTAGAACCTTTTAGATGGTTGTTTCTAACTGTCAGTGAACACCACTGACCTCTTCTTAACCTCTCCATGCAGCGAGCATGGAATCATCCCAAACTGTTGTTGCGTCCTCTCTGACAGATTCATGCCATGTTTAATGAACCTCACTGTATATTCCTGTGATAACGAGACAGTGCCTCACATAGTGCATTCTTACTTCCTTGTTTAACCGTGTTTCTAGGCAACAGGGAGACTTGACCAGGCAAGTCTTGGGCTTTAACCAGTGTCACTCAGTCCCACTTCCTGAGAGAGGACACACCACATCCTGCCTCTCAGACCTACAGCCACTGATTTTGATAAACTATTGTCTCTTCCATATCGCTGTACTGGTGAAGTGTGCGGATTGTCGCCGGCCTACGCTCTAAGAGCCTTGTCATCGGATCCCTCCTCTGCATGCAGGGGAACACTGAGCGCGCTCAGGCTTTTAGAAAGTCACGTGACCCATTACCACATTCCTGGAAGCGGGCCTCAGTCCTTCCCGAAAAGTGTGGAATGTGATAGTGGACAGGGATGGGGAGATTTCCCTGTCGACTGCCGAGTCGGAGGGCTATTACATTAGCCGCTCCGCTTTGCAGGGCTGTACTGGTCCCGGAACAAGAGACGAGAGGGAGAACAAGAACATTCGTGTAGTCGTCATCTACTGTGCCGTGCTCTGTTTGAGCTCCAGAGCCTTACAGTTATCTTTAACTCCAGGGCTGAACGGCCAAGATAGACTCAAGGCCCTGGGCTCTACAACATCCTGTTTCGGGGGGCCAACCGAATCCTCAGTTGAACGCACCGAAAAAGAACGAATAGGATGCGGTTAATCGCAGGAACGCCATTCCCTGCTCTTTCAAATGTTCATGAATGTGTGGGTCTGGGAGAGGAGAGTGGTTGCCGGATGGCCTGACTGCAGGATGTTGTCTGGTTTCAAGCCCATGTGAGGGACTGTGTTCTATGATGTCACATCCTGTATGAGTTGCTGATTGAGAAGGCCCTCCTGGGTCACTACAAGGGTGGCACTGTTTGACATGACCATGTGTTGGTGAGACCACACACATTCACGCACACACACACATACACACACACACACACTAATGCCGCTCTGGGAATACTTTTGCATCACATACAGCATGGATCACTCATTCTAAGATAAAACAAGTCCCTGCTCTTAGTCCAAGAGAACATTCTTCATGGTCTGATGGCCTGAATCTGTTCCAATCCATCTCTACGCTGGTCACAAACCCTCGTACCTCACCACAGTTGCAACTGACACACACAGTCAAGTCAGATAAGCAATTTGTGTGAAGTGTGAAGATAAATCACACATAAACGTGTGACAAAACTACACTTAACACATTAAGCTGTCTCCTTACCTGTGAGATTTCAAGGGCGTCTGCGTTTGCCGGTCGAGGACATGTTTTGGCAGTCACGTTGGATGGCTACTCACTGCCACATCAGATTGGTCCTATCTGTGAGGAACCATCTCTGATAAGACTACAAGTTCTCTGGCTGTCAGCCAATGCTGTCTCACCACATTGACAACTGGGAACACAAGGAGGGGCCCAACTGGGACGTAACGCTGCATGGAACTCAGTCCAAACCACAGGTATTGTAATCATGGTTAACCTGACTTTGGTTACAGCTTCTTTCAACTGCTTTCTTCTGACAAGTTGACGTACTGTGGTATTAGATGTTAGGCAAGAACAATGAAAGTACCTCAGCTACAAAAATACAAGCAACCCACGATTGTGATCCTGGTCCGACAACATGTCACCAGATCTGTGGACGATAGACCACGACGAGAGATCGCCGTCTAGGGCTCCAGTTTGTGCCGTCGTCTATTCATTTTGTATTTCAAGAATGGCCTCTAACAGCCGCCTGTTCTGTTCTTTCACATTCAGTTTGTGAAAATGAGATGATACGATTGATTGTTTACATGAAGATCAATTATTTTATTCTTTATATATCTTTAATGAATTTGTGATTGGATTGTGACTGTGTAATGTACCTGGCTGCGAGGACACTTTGATTTCCTTGTTGGGGATCACTAAAGTAGTCTATCTATATAATGCAAACTGTGTCAAGTTTGTACTTGTTTGATGGTTGCCCCAAAGAAATGTTTACACAAACATAAAACCATGTGCAGCCATAGATATGGGGAACATCCTAAAGTTTTTCAACACCATCCTCTTGGCCTTCAAACCAGCTGCGAAGAGATCGCTCACTTCCTGTCTTTTCAGCGCGATGATGTCACAGCACAATCAGAGAACACAGAAACTGTAACAAATGTGTTCCTGTTGTTCTCCCTTTGACTACTTCATGGTTGCATTTATTGTTTCATTCTCTATTTGTTATTGACTCCAATATTAACGACTCCTCCTTGTAAAATATAATGTCCATGTATTACCTTGTGTAAATAAAAAAAAAAATATATAAATAAATATGTGATGGAAAAACAAGGAATGTTTACCTTTCCCCCCATTTTGTTTAGCATACAACTGTACAACATGACACCCCTTATTTCACTCAGTACAACATGTTTACAATAAGACAGAATGTAAAAAAACTGAAGTTATGTAACATTTTATTTTAAAAAGGTCACTTACAGATACACCCTTAAAAATTGCTCTCTGTGTTTACACTGTGATACATTGTTTGTCTGTGTTTGTGGGACTTCCTGGTTTCTGGGCCACCCCTTTTAGGTCATGTGATCTGACTCAGCCAAACAGAAGAGTGGCAGCAAACAGGCAACATCAGTTTCAAATGTGATTGGCTCGAGCGGCAAAGCATTTCCAATCCTGCACTTACTGTATGAGTAAACATAACTGTGCAAACGTCATACTGGAAAATCTGTGCCGTGGAATTCTTCTTCAGGCACCAAGCCTCTCTCCTTCTGCTCTGCCATCCTCCTTTGCCCCCGTCCAAGACAAACAATTTGAAAAAACATTACAAAGATGACTCATGACAAGAAGTAAACAAATGTCCTGATTGCTACCGATTGTGAAGGAAACATGGCAGATAACCGGCTTCTCATAGCCTTGGCAGGAGGCCAGGGAAAGCAAATATGGATAGATAGGCAAAGACACAGACACCACACCTTAAATTATCAAGCACATACATCCGTCAACCATCACTTCCCACTTCTGTATTGACAAAGCCGGGACTGCCCTGTGGGCTTGACTTCTGTTGTCTAAACAGTCGCCTCATCCCCTCATGCGCCTCTGGTTGTCTGGCGATATGATCTCAGATAGAATGCGGTAAAGATTGCATAAATAAATAAAAGAAAAAGTGTACAAGTCAGGACTTGTGGCTGAGTTTCACACTTACCTGATATCAAATATATTTCTGTATATTCACACACACACACACACACACCAGTGAACTAAAATGACCCCATTCATTGCAGTGGTCATTTGGATGTTGAATTGATTCATGTGAGTCAGTCAGTGGTTGCCATGCAGACCCAGTAGTCAGGCTCCTCTCTGCCCTCCCATATACGGACCCCTGGGTCTGCAGCATCGATCGGTTGTCGCTGTCTCTTTGGGGACTGAGGTGGAGGCTGACTGCCTGTGGTTGGTGAATGTTGTGTCCATACACACATCCACACAGCCTAGTGCAGACACAGTCTCGCACACTCCCTGAGACTCACTCAAACTGGCCTTGGCTGAACCCCTGAACTGATTTTCGTGTGGCCCCCCTGGTGATTGGTGACTCCAAAGGTCCGTGACCCGGTTGTGATTCCTAGTTTCCTCTCCTTAAACCTGATCCGACCCCCACTGGGAGCCATTTCGGTTCTTCTGATCCACTCTGCACATCAGACAGGAAGTGTGTAGTGGAGATGTCAAGAACATGGGGCCAATAAGTAGCTGCAAGAAAAGGATATCATGACAAGATTGCAATGATTAGGCTATATTTGCCATCAGGCCAACCCAGATTTTTCCATACCATCAAAATGAGGTGAAATCAATACAGAATTCTATAATTATAAGTTGGTGTCTGGTGCTTTAGGAAGATAAAGGTAGTTTGTGCTGTTGAGCAGCTGAAGGCAGACACGCATGGGGGAGGGTGGAATCAGTAACAAGGACAGAGAGCTTATTCCAACACAAATATATCTACAAGAGTGATATGGATGAGAACGGTTGTTGACTGAGTCACATAATGATATAAATAGCTTTAAGGTTTAAATATTGCACATTTTAGTCTGCTACATTATCATAGGAATAATACAAGCATAGGCTATTAGCCTACAATAACGTTTTCTACCATAAAGCTTTAGGAAATTATTATTGTATGTTAGCCTGTTTAGAATAATAACAATAATAGAAAATAACAATGAAATCCTTGAGAAAGTCTTTGATGTTGGTCAGTTAGTCAGCCTTAATGTTGCGTAGTGGCTTATTGCGCTATATCCACAGTGACGAGGGACTTATAATGGCTGCCGCGTTATTGTTCATATCGCCCATTGTGTTCTCAGCGCCATTTTGCATCAGCAGGATAGCAGCCAGACTCCAGCTCACCCAGCGCCTCATGCTAGGCTACAATGTTAGCTGAGCTAGACCGGCCTAATGCACCACGCAAGGAGTTAGCCTAGACGAAAACAATAACTTGGCCAACAGTGTGCGTTTGATCAGTTCTTTACCCTTCGTTATTTGTTTCAACCTAAATATTTAGTGATAGCCTTTGGTATAGGTTTGCATTTGAATAAGAATCTAAGTTACAACCTAGAACATTTGTTAACAACAAATTGCAGGATATCTTGTTATTTAAATACAAAGTAAAATAGTCACACTGAATAATACCAAAATATGCCAAACGTGCCATTGATCTTTTTCTAAATCCCATCTGAATATGAACATAACCATCGACATAACCTGTAAACCACATGTCTGTAACATAACTCAAAATTAAGCAATTGGCTATGGTAACACAAACACACATGTAATATTAATTATACCCATATTTATATGACAATTAATATTACATATAATAATATCTGTGTAATTTCTAAATTGTCTTAAATTGGGTCAACGGTTGCATGTGGATATGAGGCACTGACTCCTAAACTGTTGCATTTTTATCAGCTTCCCAGCTTACAAATATGTGCATTAAAAAAAACACATTTTCAACGTCTTTTCATAAAGCAATCAACAACACTTAGGCCACATTATAAATGTTTTTTTTTATTTCAACTATGAAAATAATGTACAATAAATAATTTGAAATTTGTACTATTAAAGAATCTCAATAAATAAACTAGTTCTAAAACTCGTCAACACGGATGCTGCCAGTGAAGAGAGAATTTCTAAAAGCAGTCCAGCTATCCAATAGATTTGATACATTTCCTGAGAATTATTTATCGATTGAGCTGCATTGAACAAGTCTGCAATATTAAGGAGATTTTAAATACTGTAAATTATATAGATGCCAGACAACAAAATTGCAATAAATACCTGAAATTTGGACAAAGGGAAGTCCGTATGGGATTTCGAGTGCATAAACCAAAAATATATTGCCAGCAAGTAGTACATAATTCGATCCGTACGTCTCAGGTTAAGTTCTATCTTCAAAAAAAGAACATTCAGGAATGTTGCCGAGATGCATACTATTGTAACACTATGGGCAGTCTCCTTAATTCGATTGTTTGCTTAAAGTTCTTTTTGTCGTCCTAAAATTGTAAATGTTGTAAATCTATAGTACAAAGTGTGCTCGTGAACAAGTCAAAGTCCTCCTCCGAGAAATCTACAGGGCTGTCGAGGGAGCTTTGCAGGCTGGGCGATAGAGCGTCAGAAATCTGGAGGCAGGAATCAGCCGAAAAGAAATTTAAATCGGAGAGAGAGGCGGACGCGGCATCCCGCTGTTCCGAAAACGAATGATCTGGGCCAGATGCGCCGGCGTCGCCCATTGTTGTGGGGTTATCTGTAGTGGGCGTTAAGGGGAACGGGGGGGACCGCACGGTTGTATCGGAGACTGATGCTGGCTCTTGGCGGCTCAGCTGGTCATCCTCGGGCGTGGGGTGATTATTGTCACTGCTGTTCGTGTAGGTGGAGGCTGCAGAGTTGCACGTCTCGCTCTCGGATGCGGCCGAGCCAGAGGCTTCCAGTGGTTGGCTTGAGTAAGGCGAAGAGGCATCGGCCCCTTCCAGGGGTTCAAATCCTCCAGGGTCACCCTCTTGGCCTTCCCTGTGGTGTGTAGTTTGCCGCTTGTGCTTCATTCGCCGGTTTTGGAACCATACTTTGACCTGCCTCTCAGTTAGATCCAAAAGCGCAGCGATTTCCACCCGTCGAGGCCGGCAGAGATATTTATTGAAGTGGAACTCCTTCTCCAGCTCAAGCAGTTGTGTGTTGGTGTAGGCAGTCCTCAGCCTCCTGGACCCGCTTCCGTTGTCCAGACCGCCATGTGTGTCTGCAAGAACCCAGACATTGAACATAAATAAGTCCAAACTATCAACCTTATAACGATCCGCTGACACATTTGGCACGCCGCTGAAAACCCCATAAAAATGAACTATGTGTATATCCCCAGCACAGCCCTTGTACAGTTGTTTTCAGCAACTCCAGTACAGTGGCTCTCTGATGTTGCCTGTATCAGGTTAGCAGAGACGCGTTATTCCTCCAAGCCCCCATATTTTGTTTTGTGCACTGCCTCGCCATTATATACTGACATCCAACATGGCTCCCAGCCCCGAGACATGGTTATGAATATATATCATTAAGACAGTGCTGACACAGACTGCGATTGAATTGTTATTCCAAGGCAACATTTCAAATCTGTTGAAATGCAACTATATATCCAAGAATGGCAACGCACATCCACATTTTACGCACCAGATTGGTCACATTTGAAGCATTGTAAAGGTTTAGTAGAATATATATCTTATGACCAGATTAGTTTTGTTGCAGATATCAGCTCGTTTTAAACATGTATGAATACCATAGTGATATATAACCGAATAGCGTGTGATGCAGTAGTATATGATTAATATGAGTTCAAATGGCTCATGCAAAGCAGCACTGCAGCATAATGCAGGTCCCTGTCTGCACACACCACACCAGCATAATGGGAAACATGCTTCAGAAAATAAATGCATCACAGTATGGTTCTGGAAATAAAAACAGTAACATCATGACGATATCCCATTAAAAAGCCTTCACATGCAACGGTTTTGAACGATCCCGTTTAAACGCCGTCCCCCACTGGATGCTACATTCACACATGCAATGCAGGAAAAGAAAACAATTAAATTTTAATAGATAGGCTTGTTTCTCCTTAATGTACTGACCTGTCGGGGATTCCAGTCCTGCTGTGGCATATCCGGAGGATGCGGGAGAGGGGGAAGAGGAAGAGGCAAGGGTGGCATTCGCAGATTTAGGGCACTTCTTGGAGGATTTCTTCTCTTTCATCCAGGGGAACTCGTGTGCCAGCGGGCCAGCAGCGCTCGCTGGCGGGGCAGGGCCCTGGTTTGACTGCGGCGTCCGAAGCTGCAGGCCATTGGAAGCTCTCTTTTGGCTCCTCGGTCGCGCCTGGCTGCTTGTGCACGGGCTTAGGCTGGGGATGGTGTGCTCGAAAGGAGGAGGAATTACTGTCGAGTCCTTGATTGATGAAGTTTGAAATGACTCCAGGACAGCGGGAAAAGACGTCAGGCACTCTGCAAGGGAAGGCTGGCTGTTTATGAAACCAATCTCCCTCTCAAATTCAAAATTCATATCGTCTCCTGGTCAGCAAGCGGACCGCAAAACCAAAATGAGCTAAATAATAACAAAAACGCGTGATTATCAGCTCCCCGCAATGGCGTATTTGCGGCCTTTAATAATTGTGTATATTGGTGATATTACTAGCGTATGGGGACCTTGGTCTACTAAACTGAAGACTATGGGCGAAATTGCAGCCAATTCCTGGTCACATGACCAATAACATCCAATGGAAATCCGAGGCCTGGTGGCTAAAGAACGCATTATTTTGAGCAAATGTTCATATATCGTAGGATATCATGTTGTTTTGTATTAGCAGGGGGTGCATGTAATAATTATAATAAAAAGGGCTCGGTTGCCATGTGTCTCACCTAGCTGTGTTGCGTGGGATGTTGTCGAGGCCCCTTATGCCAAACAATGGAGAGTGGTGAACAGATTTTCGATTCTGATGATGTAACTATGTAACATTAGGTGAATGCCGAAGACACACTTGCAATATGGCAAACTTCGTGTTTACAAGCGTAGGTCATTAATCTGAAAAGTTTGACAGGAGATGAGGCGCCTTAAGTAAAAAAAAAACAAAAAAACAATACATTTCCAACCCATCTTACATGGGATGTTTTCATAAGAAGCGGAGCTAATGTCGAAGAACGGTTTTCTTTCGTGAGCGAGCCAGCACAAAGCCAATGTTAGCTATTCATGGTGCAGCAGAGAAATAATGTGCTATAATATCACGAAGGGCTGATGCAGATTGAAGAGCAGTGTGTAAGTGTGTAATTTCGTTATATTGTAGCCCTACAATTGATGATGTTAGCATACACAAGTGTGTGTTCGTATGTGTGTGAGTGAGGAGAGAGAGAGAGAGAGAGAGAGAGAGAGAGAGAGAGAGAGAGAGAGAGAGAGAGAGAGAGAGAGAGAGAGAGAGAGAGAGAGAGAGCGTTTACCCTTAGAAATATTCAGTCTGCAAAGCTTTCCACTGGTAGGTTTTTTCGGTGTAAAAAAATGGACAGCTTGTTTACTGAGCCGACTGACGAAAGTTCACAGCCAGGTCGCCTGCTGCAACTGGGAATCCTGACTGTATAAAACAGACGTTGTGGTGTAAGACTTTGGCCTTTACGAGTTAATTCCAGCGTTGAGTTAAAAGCCGCACAAGGCTAAACTGCGTCGAAAATGTATTGGTAAATTACGTAACTTAAAAAAATGTGTTGTAACTGATGAGATATTTTGGGAGACCAAGTAGCCCATAGAGAAAAAAAAGAACTGTGGTGATCAATCTTTTCCCCGGCAAAGCGCTTGACAGCAACCACCCTCAAGAATTCTTCCTTTTTCTTCAAGATCTCAACAAAGAAATCGCTTTTTTTACCCTCTGAATGTTTCTGTTTAGGCCTATATATTTTGATTCAACCATACGTAGGCTATAACGTCAGACCATGTTTACTGGTGGCAAATAATCCCTTGACCAACCAAGAATTTGCGATAAGCTATAAATGAATTTGCAGGACGTATTAAGCATTTGTTCTTGCTCTCAGGTCTAAAGGCAAAAATGGGGGAAATGTGTGTGGGCGAGGGGCCTATCTAAAGAGAACCGCACAATGCAGCGTGTAGGCCGCTGCCTGCAAGCTTTCTCCTGCAGATTGTAGAGGAGGTCAGGCACATTGGCATGCTAAAACACGGCCTGTTCTCGGTGGAGTAGCTGACTACGCAAAAACTGGGACAGTGGGAAGTATTTCTCTCAAAGTGTAGACTATATTGTTTGTTCTTTATATTATAGACTAGATAAACTTATCGGTTTGGCAAATTGGCCATTAACGCGACCGTGAGGCTTCTAAAATGGCGTTCAGTGTTGATCTATAGGCTATTTCTACTTAATGGGAGTGCAAATTGTTACATTCAAGTATTTTGCGTGGTTGGTTGACTGAAGACGTAAGAGTTTATGTTTACCATTGTTGATTTATATGTTTAACTTTTAGTTTATCCTTTCTATTCTGTTATTGTCTCTACTAACTTTTCCATTGGGTATATGTTTAATTAATTAATTAATTGTCCAGATCACACGACTATAGACCAAAATTATACATAGGTCTACTGTAAAAAGAAAATCTGCTAATAATGTCAAGCTAACTGTTTTGGCTTTTGGTCTTGAATGTTTTCCATTGTATGATCCTATTTCACAAAGACATGACACTTTGTTGCTAAATCTATTGAGAGAACCTTTACATGCATGTATTACTGTGTCTTGCCTCTAGCATACAACGATGTAACACACAACATGTCACTTTTTGGTTTTCTGGCAATAAAGTAGATTTACAAAATAACATTATACATTAGTTGTTAATAATTGTATATCCATATGCTATATTTAGGCTATATTCTTTGGATAAGTGAAATTATCGAGGTTAAATTGGCTCATTTAACATAAATAAGGATTTTTGGTTGTTATTTGCATAGATCTTTTTAGGTAACAGGAGGTTGTGTTGGCCATGGACCACGTGATTATGCCAGTTGCAGCCCCGAGGGCTCTTTCAGAGTTGTGGCAGGAAAGCACGAGACAGATAGAGCACATGTTCCCAACAGTCTCTCTTACATGGCCAAACGCAAGGTCCTAATTTTTAAGGTTGAAAGGATCAGATAGAACTGAATAACATAACATTTTATTAAAGAATTGCTCAACAGACAACTCTTGACAAGGAAAGGAAAGGAGCTACAAAGGACAAAGGAAGTTCTCCAAAAAGTGTTCATCTATATTGTCTAATTCTCGACTATGCATGAACGGTCTGATTCCGTCCTCGCGTCCCCTGTACAAGTAATGACATTATTTATGTACAAGGGTAACATAAAACTACTTATTTCTAAAATACAAGAACTAAAATGAATTCGTTACAATGACAAGAACACAACGTCTTTATAACAGGTAAATACTAAAAAAGTACATTTTTTTCTTGATATAAATACATGGGGGATAAATAATAAAAAAAGAAAGTTTTTAAACTGGCTATAACAAATAAATATATATTTATGAATGTTCATTTGAACACACATTGCGAAAGACACTGATTGGAGGTCTTCCGTTTCAAAATAAGATTTATTTTTTTCCTTACCCATCAAAATGTAAACTCTAAGTGCAACAATGACGCCCAGACGAGAAAGCATTAGTGTAAGCTTACACTTCCGCTTTTTTTCCCGGACATGCATTTTGTTCAAATATACCCTGTTTCCACGTTAAGTCAAGACATGAAAAAATGTGGGCTATTCGCATTAGTGTTGGCTAATGTAAGTGAACCCTTAGGCTATAGATTGAAAGAGAGAAAGAGAGAATAAGGGAGGGAGAGAGAGAGATAGAGTTTGTGTGAGAGAGAGAGTAAGATAGAGAGAGAGACAGAGAGAGAGACAAAGAGAGAGGAGGCAAGGAGCCTAACATAAATAAAGGAGTTTTTAATTCCTCTTATACCCTGTACCGATGATATGCCAACGAAAACAACCATCGCTTATGTCCCCTTGAGTTTGTATGAATGTTAGTTTAGCATAGCAATGTGTGAGCCCAAATTCTGACCCGAGGGAGGTGCAAGGGACTCTGAGGACTGTGTGAAAAATTTCCTTGGAGACACAATGTTGGCAAAGACATGAAAATAATGTCAAAGGACAGTGGGTTAGTGTGACATTTCAAAAGAGAGGTAATGTGAAAGGGAAGTCATCTAAAACAATCCAGTGGTTTGGTTGCAACTATACTAAGACGGAGATGTTCTCCTTACTGTGGATATGTGACGTCAACATTAACCATTTTGCTGACGCAGTCGGGCGACACAATTCTCCATTGACATAACATGTGTTCCATTGAGTCAAAAAGGTCTCGAAGTGGTAAATCTCGGACCTTGTTAACTGTCCATTTAATCCAACTACGACTCATCCATTACTCTATTTCAGGGGAGGCCCCCTCCTTAGCCAAAGTACAACGTAAATCAGAATGGAAATCATGGGGAATGTGACGCACAATGGTTAGACAACACCTAGACAACAGCTTGGACAGGGTAACAACAAACCACTGGATCGTCTTTTTATTTCAACCCCCATTGCAGCGTCCCATGGGTTAGTTAGTAGAAGTTGTCATTTCGTTTGTTTTGTTTTTCAAACCTGCTACAGATGAGTTAACTTGGGTGCTTCCTGGATTCTACCCTGAGAAGGATGGTGCGCCGACAGATCGGTGTAAGTCGGGTGGGGGTCGCACGGTCCGTGATGTTGGCTGGCTGACATCTGCGTGGCACCGTTGTACTCCATGTTTCCTGCCTGGTGGTGAGGCAGGTGGTTGAGGCCGTACATAGACGGCCCGGAGGTGGGCATTGACTCAACGTAGTTCCCCCCCACGTACACGGGGCTGCCCTGCATGTTGGGAGTTCCGTAATTGCCACTATTGCCCTGTAGCCCGTGCGGGTCGTACTCTGGCGCGGTGTTGGCATACTTCTGTTGAGCGGGGCAGGTTTTCATTGGGTTTTGGTATGCTGAGGACATGGCATAGGCGTTCTGATGGGGCTTGTTGAAGGATGGCGGGGAAGGCGCGTCGTAGCTACCTGCCATTGAATGCATGGAGTTCATAAAACCAGCGGAGGACTGCAGGGACAGGGGAGGGCTTCCAGTTGGCGACGGACCACCGGAAGAAGAGCCCATCCCTTTCGATTTTTGATCTTTTTTGTACTTCATACGACGGTTCTGGAACCATATCTTAATCTGGCGCTCGCTGAGGTTGAGCAAGTTAGCCATCTCCACTCGCCGAGGCCTGCACAGGTAACGGTTGAAATGGAACTCTTTCTCCAGCTCCACCAGCTGCGCGCTCGTGTAGGCGGTGCGCGCTCTCTTGGACGCAGCTGAACCCGGGGGGCTTTTCTCGCCACCGCTGCTCTCCGCTAGGGTGGGAATGAAATAAAACATAATTACTACACAGGGAAATTGAATGCATCGTTTCCTAATAAAGCAAGGGGCATATTTCGAAACTTAGCCCCCTGATATTACGTGTCAACACTTCATAACTTTGGCATTTATTAAGAGATTGGATCCCCTTCATTGACCGGCTGTACGTAAATGGTATCATTGAACAGACACAACACCTCTGGACCAAGGAAGCATTAACTGTATGCACTCAAAGAATCCACAATGTTTTGTATGCTGTTCGCAAATCTAAGATTTAATTAATGTCAATCGACCGTTTGTGTGTGTTGAAATGCGTGTCTGTCAATATCAGTTCATTTAACGATGATGTTTGACGAGCAGCAGTTTTCTCTTATCTCTAAATAAACAACATTCGACTTCAAAACATATTGTCTCGGTCGATGAACAGATATGCTATGGTCTCACTGTCATATAGCTTCACTGTCATTTGGCTTGAGTGGTTTCAAACACTCATCAATAAAGAGAATGCTTGCATCTGTTCATTGTGTCAAATTAATGAAAGTTTCGTTGCTATTAAACAGGAATACCATTAGATTATTCCACCATTTTGTAATCTCCATTCATGCTACCCGTAATGCCTTTTTGAGAAGGTTCCATGAATAAATAGACATCGTTGGGGGAAGAAGCACACACCATTAGCTGAACTTGCGCTTGGAGAGCCGTTTTTTTGCTTTGTGTTCTGCCTCGATTCCTTCATCCAGGGGAAAATCTGCTTGGTGAGGGTGGGGTTGGGGGGTAGAGAGGACGTCTTTGGGGCTGACTTAGAAGCCCCACCGCTGCCACCCGGCTGCTGGGCGGGGGCACTGCTGCTGCTGGTGGCGTTGGCAGGGTTGAGGGGGGGGGACACTTGGGGGGGTGGGTGGTGTTCAGGTGGCAGGCTGGGGCGCATGCAGCTGCCATTCAGCTCTTTCGTCTTGGCATGCTGCTGCGGAGGGGCGCTGTTCCCCCCTAAAGACTGGAGAGAGCAGGCTGACCTCTGGTAGTCGCCTTCGAGGTGAGGTGAGGACTGAAAGGCTGGTTGGGGTGCATCATAGCCAAAGCCGTTGGCCCCTTGGTACGAGTAACCTCCAAATAGCGTCGAGTTGTCGTAGTAGGTCGTTTTCTGCATTTCCAAAAGAATTGGCGTAACCGGCTACCAGGGTCTTGACGACCTTCTGGAAGAACATTGGCACCAGATGTCACGTGACGGTCTCTTTCCAACGGCCTCTTGGAAGCTGACCTGAAAGGTTATAAGAAGCACATAATAAGAGAGGCGCGAGATAAATCCATCTTCGCCTGCTGAAAGACGTCATGACATGAATAGCTCTTTCCCACAACACGGCTTGCAGATGCTATGTCAGGGCAAGCTGCACTGGCCGTCCCTTCTTTCTACCCCCCCCCCCCACACACACACACACACACACACACACTCACACACCATCACCAGCACTACACAAGCCACACATTACGAAACAACATTTAGTCTCTCACACACACACCAATGACTGCGGAATATGTGAGGGGCTCATTTATAATGTTTACGATTTAATTATAGTAAGTTTCATTAGCCTACATCTTAGTAGCCCCAGTGAGTGGGGTATAGGCTTATAGGTAGTGCATGCTTTTGTGTCATGATAGGCTATAACTCTTGTCATTCATTTAAAAAAATGATATAGGGTAATAGTTTTAGTCCTACAATCAGCAATTAAATAACATTACGCTGCATTAACGTTAGGAATTATTTTCGCTGTTACATTACAATTTGGCGATAACATTGATTTCGTGTGGGATACATATGTTTAGTCTAATCTGAAAAAGGTCAATGACAGGTTTTAAAACATAAATATGCGTCGTTAAAATATGACGGACAAAAGTCTTGTAAACTATTTAGTATTATAATGTTCTTTATATTGAGCTGTGAAATCTTTGCAGATGTCGTCTTTTGTCACACTTCCTTCAGGGATTTCTCCGGTTACACGGTAACGTATTTGGGCAACATAAAAAACTGGTATAACCGGGATTTTAGCCTTCGTTGTGCACTTTGTTGCAATCCCAATGGAAGGGGATGAAGAACCTGGGAAGATTTGAAGTGGGCAAAACAAGACGGTGAAACCCTGGAAAGCTCCCTACATTCGTTAACCGATGGGGTGGCCAAAAGGCCAGTGTGTAACCTTGCAAAGCATTCCCATCGCACATGGAATTCATTTCGACAGGATGGCTTGAAGACAGATGGAACGTTTGAAAATTGCTTCATAATATGTAATAGCATGGGTATAGCTTTAATACATTTAATGTCACTGTCGTCTATTTTTAACAGTCTTTATTTGAGGTACAAAGAAGTGGACTATAGCCTATATGCTAAGTCAAAACAAAGCATAGCCTGATGTTTAGAAGTTTTGTGGAATTATTTATTAGAGACCATTCAGTTTAATTGATACAATAATAGGCTATCATCCTCATCTCAAATATCCCACGCAGATGAACGGCTATTTTGGGAATATGAAAAACACAATAATTAGTGAACAACGGATCAATGATATGAGACCATAATATTTACATTCAAGAAGGGAAATCTGCAAGGTCTGTAAATGCAAATAGCCTATTTACAACATACACATATGAATATCAATACATCCATGAAAATGATCAATTTCCGATTCAATGGAATACAAAAGTGCACAAATAAAGCTATGTATATGTAACCATGGATCATGTAGCCCATTGTTCGGTATATTTAGCTTTCTAAATCCAAAACGAAAACAAGAATATTTTCCATTTTCAATGGAAAACATTGGGAAAACAATCATATTAATACATGACACTAAAGCAATTTAATGTGTCTAAGAGATGAGGGGGGTTAGATTTACAGCTTTTGGACATCAACTCTCACCACGTCACAAATGTCACCCATTTATCTTTCTAGTAGACGGCCGGAATCCTAATTATTTACTCTAAGGAATTGTAGGAGGGGGAGAGGGGGTGAGGAAGCGAAAAAATGGCTGCAAGAATAATATATATTAAATCATATCACTGTGCCATTAAATGGAACACGTAATGTCCTGTCCTGTTTGTAACCCTAACACAATAACTAACTTTACTATGCGATACGCCTCTAATGCAATTATTGGGGTCCAGAGTGGATAGGGCTGGATAAAAGGCGATCCCATGAAGGGACATCAACAACAACAACGAGCCTAGACACAAACTTGGGTGTCCAATCTGTTTCATAACATGGCTAAAATTACAAATGGCGTCTGCAATATATAGGCTACACAAGGTAGGCTATGTCGAGTAATCCATGTAGGTTTTTTGTTATCCCACTGATTAACGAAAAGTAGCCATAAATGCTATAGACGATAGCATATGGACGACAGAACTGTCTTTCGTGTCGAGCCATCTTCAAACGTCTCTTAGCTTTCGTTCAATTACAGACAACACCAGGCCTTATGTCTCAGTATCACGTCAAACGAAACATGTTATATTCAAACATTAATTAATGGGTTTGGCTTAATACACAAAGAAATTCGATGATTTCATAGAAAGTCCCAAGATATCCTACAGATTCAGTCCTCAAATGCACTGAACCTCAAAGCCGATGAAAACAGATGGGTAAAAATTTATTTTTCCCGTTGTTTTGAAAATAAATATAAGCAGGGGGAAATGAATCCATTTGAAAAGAGAATCTGAAGAAGAAAATGGGGGTTGCGGCGTGAAAGGAAGCTTAAAGCATTGTGAACTCTTCTTGAACCGCGATTGGAGTCATATGGTCATAAATCACCGGGACACACACTCCGCCATTCACAAACTGATAGCCTATTTCAGACCAGCTTACCTTAGCCTCTGACGATGGAAGCACGGGCAGGCATCATATATTTTTCACATTCAGCCTCGATGCAATCAATAAAACGGGAGCTTTCCCCTCTCCCCTTAAAAACTCGCCGCAAATGTATATCCGCCGGTAGCCTATCTCGAGGACGGCGGCCCCGAGCCTGAGTCGGGCGCTCCTGCACGGATCCCCTCGGCTTGGGCAGGGGGTAGACGGTCTGGCATGAAAGATCTGAGGAATGCTAGGGGGGCTGCGAATGGACAGGCAGAGAGCGCCTGGCTGCCCCGCCGACTGGTACGCCCTGCTCGCTGATAACAATGGCCTCAGATTTCCCCCGTTCTTTCACGGCGCAAACCTCAACATCATAATCCAAGCATGAGAGCCGCAGTTTGCCGCGAAATTTCATCCCATTGCATTTTTCTTTCTCCCGTGTGTTTCTGTAGATGGTTAGCTATTCCCACTACGCGTAGCTCTTACATACGGTTTATTGTGCTGTCAACACAAGGCCTTTGCAGCTATTAGAAAATAACGGGGCTGACTTGGAGCGCCAGGCGCGAGCGTTAATCCCCATCAAACAGCGTCACTAGTGAAAAATTATGCTAATTGCAGACGTGCTGGACAGGGCACGGGCCTTCATTTCGGTAGAGGTGGCTACTTTTTTTTTTATTTAAGTGTCTCCCAGTTAGGTGTCAGGCTACGGTGATATTGTTTAGTTACGGGAGAAGCCCCATTTTTTCTCCTCCACTGGTGTATATTAGATTACCAGGAAGTGGGTTTTGCTCAGACGGCTCCCGTTTTGGCTCGCGGCAGAAACAGAATTTCCCCTGTATTGTTAATGTTTCAACACACATATCCCAGCACAGCCACGTAGTGTAATAACTAATGCACAAAATGAAAAAAGGAAAGTGGGGGACTGTGAGAACAGACAACAGCCGAACTTGACAATACGAGGGAAGGGTGTAAAACAAATCACCCAAAGGAAAAAAAAGTTAATTTGTGATATTTAAAAGACAAGACGAAACTGGTGCCACACACGTTCTTAGAAAAACTTAGATAGCGAGTAGCCAAGTGTAGGCTACATGTTGAAAATACAGAGGATTGCTTTCTGTATTTTCATTGGAGGTGACATTTTAACACCCAAATCAAGATCAAACAAGGAGATGAAATATCTGAATACAAAACAAGGAAAAGGAGACATGGATCCCTTTTGGAAAGGAAAACTCAAGTTTTTAAGGTTTCATTCTTTCTCTCCCCCCCTTTCTCTCTCCCTCTCTCCCCCCCCCCTCTCTCTCTCCTCTCTCTCTCTCTCTCTCTCTCTCTCTCTCTCTCTCACTCACTCTTTTTCTCTCTCTTTCACACACTCTTTGTCCCTTCCCCATAATATGTTTTTTTTTCACCCTCTCTCCCTCCCTCACTCGTTCTCTATTTGTATTATTCAGGACACTACCCCCGTCGTTTATGGCTACGCAAGATTTATCACTTATACCACACAGCAGTGCCAGTAAACAGCAACTTTAAAAAGATGCATTTTGTGTGGGCACTTCAAAAGAGAAGATCACCAGCGGTGTAGGAAGGTAGGAGGCAAAAATGTAGGTGTCTGCAAGTCTCTCCTACGTGGTATTGTTCTTGATTTGCAACTGCTGCTAAATGGGGCAAATGGGATGGATCCTAAAGGCCTACTAATTAACAACATCTTAAAGTCTTTTGTTCCCACAACTTATTTTTTCAACGAGTAAGCACATAGTGGGACCAAGTAGTGGATCGTGTATTTCAGTGCTCTGGTGAAAACAGATTGGGATTCCTACATGTTAATGTTTGTCACAAGATTGAGGAATTATTTGCCTTGGATGGTAGGAGTCCTCAGTCTTCAGTTTCGGATTAATCTGAATCACAGACAAGTTAAATGGAGAAATATTGGAATCTACTTTGCTTATACCATTCCGAACATGGTTTGGTGATCATCAAGGCCTGGTGATCATCCTGCAATAATGTTGTGTTTGTTGCTATATAATATATTTGTCTATATAGTGCTGAGTGTTAAATGCTGCTTAATTGTTGCAATGTGAACAATCTTCATATTTATTTATAACCTGTGTACATTAAATCTGTTCCAGCAACATGTTTCACATATGAACAGAAGGCTCACTAACTAAGCTTTTTCTTCTGATAAGTGAGTCTTTGTACAGCATGTTGCTTTTGATGGCTTTTTTGACAATATTTGCTGTTATAGTTTGTCATACATGTCATACAGATATGCAATTGCGTTGCTAATCTGCATAAAACATACGCCCACACCATCAACACCCATTACAGTGCATTACTAGTCATTACATCACCACAAGCAATGTCATAAATGGAATATCTAAAAGTAGGCCCATACAGACTGAAGCATGCACAATATTGTTTATATATGGATCTATAAGAGTAAATAAGTTTAATTTTTAACTTTGAACCTGCATTTACAATGTATGTGTAGATTGTCCACATTTATCACTGGGCACATTTGAGCAATATCTGAATAAAAATTGCAGTTTACGATCTATGTTCAGTGCATATTAAAATGAAATATACAATTATAAATATTGTAAATTCTTCATTATTTATCTAAGATTATGAACATTTCAGTGGTGTGTCTTCAATAGAGTCTCGTTTCATCCCCACACTGGAGTACTTAAAAACGTGAATTATTGTTCTTACCGGGATGATGCTGTTTATTAACACCGAATTTTATGCAAGAAAGCAGCTTCCTGAAGCCTTGAAGGGAC
This sequence comes from Hypomesus nipponensis, assembly GCF_054491055.1. Classification (NCBI taxonomy): domain Eukaryota; kingdom Metazoa; phylum Chordata; class Actinopteri; order Osmeriformes; family Osmeridae; genus Hypomesus; species Hypomesus nipponensis. Next base: position 21,634,625 of record NC_140377.1, read on the forward strand.
TGCAGGAAAAAAAGAGAAAGATGCAATCAAACGGGGTCCTGGAAAATCCAATACAGTGCATATGACCTCTTGTAGACTAATCGAACACAAAGGCAATCTGAGATTTGTCTACCGGTGACAGATATCGTTAACCTTAAATTATTCCAGCAATACCGGAATAAATGCAAATCCAATAGGATATAATCCCGGGTCTTTTCGATTTAAATGATCTATCAGATTACATTGTCCACATATTTCAATTATTTGTACCACATTGTGGCGTCTAAGGTCCCATAAACTGTGCAAGCAATATACACGAAGTGGTGCTCACGTAAGAAAAGAACCACAAACACACAGATCAACATGTGAAGAATCATCCGGTTATGATTTGCAACAGGGTTGGTCTTGCAAGCAGTCTATGTAAAATCCCAAGTACACTACAACAGAATAGATCCATAACAAATGTGGATGATTGTGTCCTGTAATTAATCATGAAAATAAAACGATCCTATGTTGGCTATTAATGCCGTGTTCTAAATAAGATATTTAAATGCAGGCTATTGTGACATGAACAAATCTTTCCACTGTGACAATTATCATAACAGCATGAAAATAGGTGTAATGAATTTGATGATTAACCTTAATGAGCGTGATGATGAGAATAATTACAGAGGTAGGCTAAAGCCAGAAAATAGCTTACAAAGTCTCCACTAGACCTCATCGAAATGAATCGAAAATAAACGAAAGTCACCCAATAGAATGGAATGCGCCCACAGTTCAACACGGGGTACACACGTCTCATCGTTCTGGAGAAAAATAAGGTCCAACTATCTACGTAATTGTAGCGCTATATCCACATCCAGTGCAAAAACAGGCTGAAAAGGATATGTCCAACGTAAGGGCCCAAGCTGAAATGAAATTGAATGGCCATGGTGGTGTGCATAGTAGCCTAGCTCTTATTAAAAGTGGAATAAAAACGTTGGACGCTCTCGTTCGCCCGCTCCTGACAGCTACCCCAAACACATAAATCAAAACGAGGATTCCCCGACCTCCCCGACACTGCGGCCTATAGCGATATAAAGTTATTTATTGCATCCCCGCACTCACGCACAGCGTTGGCTCGCTTCCATCCCCGTCGCCCCGTTTTTTTCAACCGCTACCCTGGTAGTTTTGAAGATTTTCAGCACCGATAACACGCTGTCGACCCGAAGCCCTACTGGACTAACCTAAAGTTACCTACAAAGTGAAGGGTGCTACAGACCCCGCAGTCAGCAACGCTACTCGTTCAGAACAAAGGGAGGAGGCAGCTATACAAGCAGAAGAGCTGATGAGCCAAATTTTGGTGGAAAAACGTCCAAAAGAAGCCAGAAAACTCGAATATTCAAATCAAAAGCTGGCTAACTAAGCAGTAATTCAACGAAAACCATTCTGAAAGCCCAAACATGTGCAAATGTAAACGAAATAACAGGGTGAAACAACATGGAGACGAGTGGTTAATTTTTGCTGTGATTGCAACAAAGAGCTCCTGCATAATTGATCAAAATGCATTGGCCTATTAGAGGTTACACGGGTAATATGGGATTTGGGCAATCTTGTTGTAAAATGAAAAACCTAGTTCCACGGCTCAAATTTCAAAACAGTGCTCTTGCACAGTTTTGGTCAACTTTACTGTCAAGTTTGTTTTCTTTCCCTCACTCTCATAGGACAAACTCTCTTCCCTTTATGCCCTTATTTACGGCACTAAGGTGCCGTTACATTCATTCGCTACATTTCTTAACGTCTTCCATAATCCGTTCGCCTAAAAAACTGATCACCTTCACAATTTATACATGCATGACCCATGTAGGCCTACTTATAAACACACTATGGGAGTAAAACACGTCAAATGGACAAGGCCTGGCTGGCTGTGTCTCCCTGTGACAGATTGGCGCTCGGTTTACCAAGTGACCTTTTACGTCGAAGAGCAATAACTCACCAGATTAATGATCAATCAACGGAAGTACTTTGGAATCCCATCGTAATGTATTATATTTATGTATTAATCCCGGCCCTGCAATCCCTGGCTCTCAGAGCCCGCATGGCACCTACTGGCAGTCAGCTAAACGCCGACCCCATCCCATTTGTTGTGTAATTACCAGCCAGTTGTTACCAGCAGAGTTTTAGTGACTGGAAGAAAACACGGCCAGTGAGGCGATAAGGCCCTCTTCCAAATCTAAAATAATGACCAGTTCATGCGCTCACGTGATGCACATACGTCAAAAGAGTGCCGTTTCTTATGGTAAGATATTGGTATGGCCTCTCTTTTTCAATAGATAAGGTTTCTCCACGAAAGAGGATTAAGACATTTTTCTTTTCTCTTTACAATTGTTGTGTTTTAGCCCTATAATTTAGGTAGCGACCCACCCCAAACTTAAAATTCTTCTCAACAACTGAGGTACGCTTTTTATGCCGTCCGTTTGCCGGATTCCAGTGTCTTGAAATGCAATGAAGTCGAACGGTTGGCATCCCCAAATGGCCAGCGACGAAAAGTTCTAAACGCGAAGTACAAGATTTGTCTTGTTCTCTCTCCTATTCTGACGGATGACTATATTTTCAACACTTAAGTGAACAAAAAAACGAGTTTGCGCAAGGTCTCGCGTGCTCCAATCTGAGAGCGATAAAGGGAGTTTCTGCACCTCTCACTGGGCGATTCGAAGAGCAAAGGGGCTTGGTTTTACACCCACGCAGATATCTCTCTACTAAAGATCGCCGGATTACGAGTAAACTCCCATTTGAGCCCTGGCGACCTACAGCGTTATGTCACTATCGATCCTCTCAAAACTAGTTGTCATTGCACAGGATTACTAATCCATGTGCATATGGGCTTGTAAGTTTCTTGTATATGGGCAAGTGTATGTATATACATATATATTTATATGTATGTATATATATATATATATATATATATATATATATATATATATATATATATATATATATATATATATATATATATATATATATATATATATATACATATACACAAAATCAGACTAGTATTCGTATTTCACTGGAGACTAGTCATTTACTTGTGAGTAGCCTAATTGTATATTTTTTATGCTAAGGTTTGTACCTTATGATTACGGACATTCGTCTATTCGAGTTCCAGAGAACAGACTGGGGAACATGTATTTTGGCTGTGTAGAGCTGGACAAGGAACTCCTTCCATCAGCTCCTTCCTTTGAAGGATCAGGGTTAATCGTTATCAGAAAAAGGGGCAAGGGATGGTAATCTTTAACCTAGAACTCAAAGAGGACACTGACCTAGTGGATGGGGTGTAGGTTGGGGGTTGCTATACTATACCCATTTTGCTGTAGGGCCCAAAAAGTGCCAGCCTCACCACATATTATACATGGTGAGGATATAATGGGTTGGTAGGGTGCATTGGACGAAGAAGAATAGCATAATATCATCATCAGCACATTTAGTTAAATATGCTTATTTGGACTATTCTGACATATCATATATAAATCATAGCTATTCTAGGACATTTGATGTTGAAGCGCAACATTGTACATACCAGATATCATCTTAGCAGATCTCACCGATTTGATGCATAAAGATATTATGGACTCAAAACTGTCAGATAGTATACACTGTCTCACAATTGTTTCACAATTGTTGCACTTTGACATTTTCTCCAATGGTGCTTTGCCTGTGCTGTCAGAGATATATGATAAAATCAATTAAAGAATGACCACTTTCTGTTTAGTGGTTTTGCGTTCAGTCTTCGATTCCTCTTCGCGCAAACCGCCAGGTCATTATTTCCAATGAGCTAGCAAACAAAAGTTTGGCATGAAGTCAAATATCTATCTTAGATAGAGTGGTCTAAAAATAATTATTTGGATGTTTGGAGTCAGCCCATGCGCAACAAGTTTTAGTTGGTTTAGGCATCCAAGTTGTTGCCATACAGTTTTAACAGCCATTGCTCCTAAATTGGCATTAAATTAATTTTCTACATTGACTTGGTCGGACCATTTCATGTCTAACACATGCGTTGTTTACGCATAATGGGATTGCCTTTACCTTAATACGATAGTCTAGTGATAAGAGACACATTTGACTTTTGAAAAAAGCATGCAGAAGGACAAAGCCTATATGTCTTAAGCCTAATGCAAGTTTAACAATGTTGTTGTCTCATGGATGAAATCAGGAGGTTGTCCAACACCACATGATTTTATCCTAATCTATCCTGGGGGTATAATATCATGAGAAACTACAGATGTAAGGCAACAACATCCCCGTTAAAATTGATGCTATTTTACATTACAACTGACCTTTAGAGTAAACGCCATTTGCAGTGTGGTGGGGCTCACACTTGGGCTACAAGCAACTGTTAAAAAATAATAATAACAATGATTGCGTAGTTTAGGTAAGGACAGCTTTTTCGGATTCCTGGGGAGTGAGAAAGACTGAGGCTAAACCGAGAGCAGCTAGAGTAAGCAATCCTTTCACACAGTCATAAATCACGCGCACATGCATCTTCTTTTTACACCTAGCCATCATCTTCCATTCACGGCTTCTCCTCACTCGGCCCGCTTGCCCCTCGCTCTCTAAACATCAGATGCACTGCACTTTATGCAATGAGTAAACTTTTAAACGGGGGTGTGGACGGCTGATATTATCATTTGACACAGAAGTAAAAACAAAACGGAGAGAAGGAAAGGGGACAATCGTGCAGAGAGATGCAAAGATACTAGGAGAGAGACAAGAAACAGAGGGCTGGGGGAAAAAAAAGAGGCTTTCAGGCATCTCGGTTACCTATTCGAAGGCATCTGTCTTCGGCTGTTCCAGAATACAAAAACTTTTTCGGGATTTGACACACCCAATGATGCCCCCAGCCTGGGTCACACAACGGATAATTAATGACTTGTCTACGGAGGTGCAGCGGACGCCGGCACGACCAAAGCATCCGGCGTCAGTGGCTGAAAACCTTACCTGACTTCGATCAGTTCTGTTTCTCACGGGCAAAGCTTGGACACCGTTTGGGGACTAGCTGGCCAAGACGTTTCGGGATTAGCCTATAGCTTTCTCGTTTCTTTTCTATGGTGAAGTTGAACGTGTGACGGGAAACATGCTCATTTTAATCTACGAAACGAAACCAAAAAAAGAGTGTTTACATGGCGTCTCCCGTAGATCCACAATACTCAGGGAATCGGACGGGACCGCTGCTCACAAGGTCTGCACAGATGCGCGCGCGCGCTCCCATCAACGGGTTTCTTCTCCCGGGCCCGAGCGCTCTAGAACGCGGAGCAAACCCTTTTGGCACATCCGATTTTCGCGAGCTCAGAGTGCAATTCCCTGCCGTCTCAGCAATCAGCAGGAGACGCTAGATTCCACCTCTACCCTCGAGCTCCCTCTTTCCGCCTATGGCTGAATCCGAGGAGCCGGGTGGATTGACACCGTGAACTACTGAACCAGTGGACTGACAGGACACACGGGGTGGAGAAGGCAAGAGGGGTTCGTCTGTCCAATAGGGACCTGTACAAGGCTGCGAGGCCAACGGGCGAGCCATATGGCGATTACAACCTGCGGGTTTCTGCTGGGTTGAACGTGGTTAAGCCTCATTCCGATACTGACGTTTACCTGTCAAAGTCAGTTTTGCATGTGAGTCGCGTGGAGGGCGGCTTTAAGCCCATGATCGTGTTTTTTTTTCTCTCTCTCAAATGACTGGTAAAGTTGTATCGGGATAGAGATGTTGAACAGGAATGTGGCCTTTGCAACCTCGAAAACGAATGACCTTTCTGGTAATGTGTTATTAAGGTGTTGATCTTGGGTAACTTGTGTTGCTCTGTAAGTGTTGAGTCCTTTTTCGCCACTTTTAGTCAAATCGGACACACTTGGCATTGTTTCTTGGCCGATCCTTTGTATGAGAGTGTGTTATCTTCCTACACACGCAGACACAAAGAAGTGCACACTATAGGCTACAAACGCACACACACTGAAAGATAGAGGGAGAGAAACGGAGGGAAGACAGAGATATATATATATATATACTGTACACAGAGAGGGAAGTTACTGATGCAAAAAAATAAATAATACCCAATGATAGTATCCGAGTTATTTTTAGTTCCCACATGAAAACATTGCTGTTCCTCTGAACATTTCCGGCTCAGAACTCTTATCGCTCTCATGCATGCTCTTCAGCCGGGTGAAAAGGGCTCCTTGCAGCCTTTGGATACGGTTTCAGCGGTCATTTTTCATGTGCTTTGAATCGCTGCAAGTGCAGACCATTATAAATTAGCAGCGGGCTTCATATTGATTTATATCCGAACAGGTAATCATTCCTGCATTACGAGGGCCGGGGAAATACCTAGCAAACAAGTAGATAACCATGAATCTTGGAGAAAAGATTGAACCCAGATTTAAACAATGAGGAGAAAAAAAGGATAACAAGATGATAATTAAACAAAATAAGGATTTTGATATGCCAGTTTTTTGTAAATTATTTAGTTTAGACTATAGATAGTGCGTTTATGGGCTGGAATGTAGGTTAATAAATTATGCTATTACTATTTTCGAATCCTTGTGCTCTAAAATTCCTTCCAAAGCTGGCACTTTGAATTATGTTAGAGCAAGTCTGCTTCATTGGCAACAAGGACTGTAGGCCTACATGTATACATATATATGAAAATAATAAATGAACGCTGTTCGGGAACCGCAGAGGTTATGTGGTTTAGTTTCCACTGTGTAGGTGAACATAACGCGATTTCTTTACATTTGGAATGGAACAGACATCATGTAATCGAAGCTTCTTCAACAAGAACACTATTTTAGGCTAGCTATTCGGCGTACACAATTCTTTTAAATTGTACCAGAAAATGAAAACGTGTGTTTTATTGTTTTAAGACACACTACAATTAATGTTGTTTTAACGTGGTAAATTTAAGTTCTGCATCAATGATTTAATCATTATTTTCCTGCGATTGTGATTATTTTATTATGACCAATTTTGTTCATGATTTTTTTTTCAAAGGCAACAGGGTGGAATTTAATTGGGGGAAAAAATCCTATCCGGAATAGAAATAGCCATTGAGCCATTTTCTTTTTAATCGCCTATTTAACAGACACAAATATCCTGTGGAAAATGTAGTGAGATGCAGGGTCGCTTGTCTCTTTGTGCAGTGAAGAAGTGCACAATATGGCTGCCATACATTGTGTATTGTTACGACTACTACTGAGTGGGAAGATACTCTTGAGTGCTGTGTTGTGTCGTAAAGCGTGGGATTGTTGCGACCTTGTCGTTGACACAAATGATAAACAACCAACCAACAGCGCATCGGGTTATTGTATAAAGGTTGTTAAATCTTGCTATTGCAATGTTAGGATTGGGCGAAACAGTTTAATAGAACCTTCTGTTCTGCTGTTAAAAGAGCCTACTAGTATAGGCTAGAGACCAAGTAACCCTTGAACAAAGGCCCGAATCCTCAGCTTTCTGTCAGGACAGTCTTCATGTTTAGCACAAGGCTCCTTCATTCTTAAATCAGCCTCAAAGTCCACTGCTATCATCATCACTATTCGAAACCAATAACAATGTAATTGGGCCATATAAAATAAGTCAGGTTTGTGGTCTGAGTTGGCACCTTTTTATGACGCACCGTTGTTTCTCCAGAGTTCGAGAAGCCTTCACAGCTACCCACATGACTGGCATTTTGAATCATTTTTTTCCACGCTCTACTGTCACTGAAATCAGATATGAGGCGGTGTCAGTGAGCAACCGTGATCTCTTGTGCGCCAAATGCCCCCCTTCTCCTCGCGCCCAGCGCGTCCACCGAAATGAGCAAGAATATTGTTTTTGACACAGCGCCCGACAACAACGGGCGCCGCTGGAATAGACATTTTGAAAGCACTGCCCCTTGCTGCTATGCCCATTAATACTTGATGGGAACCACAGAGTTCTTCTAATTTTGTTACACAAAGGTTTACACTAGCATGGCGAAGAGGCGGACTGTAAAGTAGCCAGCCATGGAACTGAAATTGAAGTTTCTTCCCTCGCCTTCTCCATGCATGTTGTTTAATATTAGCACTAGACTAGTGCTTAATGGGACTATAGGAGTGCTATCATCATCCTTATTGTTCTTTTCGCTGTTAATGCATTTTGCTTTGCAAATACATGTTGTTAATGAAATCATCCAAATAAACCGTTTTTTGCTATGTTTGTTTCTTCCTGTGGTCTCGAGTATTCCCTCCCTTTAAGTAGGCTAGACCAGCATCAATGCACAGTACAAACACATTAGAGCACGCTATAACGACTTCAACACGTCATACACGAGATTTCCTATGGTTAGCTCAGAAAATATGGCTTGATAAACCTCCCCCTTCTCATTGGTAAAGACACTGGCATGCGACTAATCAACTAGAAATGCAAGTTATCTCCCAGCCAATCAGATATTGTACGGCAAAATGAAACAAACAGCCGAACATAAAAATGAACAACTATTCTTGTCCACATCACCTCCATGCACTATATTCATCTATTTCTCATTGTGAAGTTTTAGATAAGTCAGACATAGCAATGTCTGTTTCGACATAATGAATAGCCTATTATGTCATTAAAAAAGTGGAACATCTTTAAAAAATTAAGGCGATAATATGAAAAATTTACAAAATTAAAAACATCCATAAGTTTCGTCTGCCACAGTGTGTCCACTACAAATCTCTTCCTGTCAACATTCAGCCTGAACAACAGAACACATCTCGCGTGATTATTCTATCATCTACTGAGTTTGTATTCCAATTACATGTTCTCTTCCTGACCAAAATGGCTCGAGCGCAGGTATTGAACCCCTGGCCATAACATTTCTGGAGAGCCGAGGCGCTTTTATAAGATTTACATGGCGACAAGGCGTTCCCGTTTTGCCAAATTTAAACAAATCTTCCCTTAATTGGTAATCGCATATGCAGTAACTCAAGACCTCCAGCTACTTAGCCTTCATATTAGCCGTTGATCCATTGTAGTAAATCGCCCGGGATAATCAACTGAGGGGAGAGAGAGAACGAAAGGAATTGGAAATATACGCGTCCACAGGCTAAAGTGGAGCACCAAAAAGCCGTAGAGTTGTAAGGACCCCGGAATCTCTTCCTCATTCCCGAGTATCATCACTCGCCCATCATTTTCCCAGAGAAATGATTTATCGCGGAGCCGGCCATAAACAACACTACTCCCTCACAAACACACAATGGCAGCACGCTGCCGCTGACACACATATCACTATAAATCAAGAGAAGTAGCCGGCTGAAAAGAATAAAGAGGGACTGGGAAACGAGGATACATGCAGAGGAAGACAGAGATGAGACCGAGGAGAGATGAGAATAATGCAACTGCTTTTAAAATATATATGTATACATTGCTACCATTCCAATACAATAACAGGGATATGACATACAGACTATAGCCTATCATCCTTGTCTCCAAGGCTGAATTCTTACAATGGGATGAGTGTTGCAAACACACATGCACGATGTCAAAGTATGGCAATGATGAGTATTTTTGACATATTTACCACAATATTACAAACAGCATATAATTCATTGACACCGGAAAGCCAACGGCGCAGCAATGCACTTGCGTGGAAGTGGCGTCCCCTGTTTCCGCTATACTCACAATGTCCACACGATGAGACGCTCCCGTCCAAATTTGTTTTATTGCAGCCTCTGTGTGTCTCTTCCCCTCTCTTTTTTCCCTCCGCTATAGGGCTTGTTTTTAAAAGGACAGTTGAATTTCACGTCAGACACAGGGCGACCATGTCTGCGATATTCCTGACGAATACATATCTATTCTGCAACCTCTGCATTAATTATTTAATGAATCACGTGACCAGTAGGGGGATGGGGTACCTCTCCTTACACGCTCGCGGGACCATTCTCAACCCAACACTCCAAAGCCCAAGCTCTAACTTGAAGCGTTTTGTTGAAAATGAAACAATAACTTAACATATCGTTCATATTACATACTTTGTGAGATGGCAAAATAACTCCTATGTTTGTGCCATTTATCCAAGACAGACTTTATGGCAGGTCGTGACATCATAAAGTCTGCTATGGAAAGAGAAGATGGTAAAATATTTGAAAGATTTCGTCTTTATTCTTCAGCCTCTCATCCTTCTTTGTGTTCACAAAGAATGCTGAAATCTGTTTGTTTTAACTTGATTAGAATTCATAATGTGAAGTAACATTAAGAGCGAATATATTGACTTGTTTAATTTAACATTCGTTCCAATGCATTAGCCATTAGAGGAGTCTTTTAATATCATAAATATCCAATGCCAAACTACCAGGCTAAAATGAATGGGTGGACGAAAACGACGGACATTCCGTTTCATTCACTGTCAAATTAATACGGATACTTTTGTTATTAATTATGTTTAAGGGGGTGAAATTTGGAATCAACCCGTATATAAATGTGTAAACAATCAGTGCCATTATTTTTCAGCAACTTTGTCCATTCGATTTGAGATTTTTTTTCAGAAATAGCATGTTTCAGGATGTTTAAACAGCGGGCATCTAATTATTAACAATTTGGTGGGCGCCCGTGGCATGCTTGTGATTTGTCATCTACACAAGGAACCGTTTTGAAGGGGAATAAAAGACAGGTAGCACGCGCGCAAAGGCAAGAGTTGCATGGGAGAGAGACCCTGCAGCGAGCTCTATGGCAACAATGGTACCAATCCTTTGGTGTTGTCAGCCATAGCTCGAGCTCTCAGAACAATAGACCTGGGGCTGTGTCAAAAAACACACAGCTATGTGTATCTCTAAGGGAGATTCGTGAAGGTCAAACAATAGAAGGACTTGGTGGTGGCTCTAGAGCTGAGACAAATGGCTCAGTCCATTTTATCACAAACATACATTAAAACTACTTAAGATTGCAAAGCTCGACTTCGTGAGGATGGAACTGATATCAAATATAATTAACTTGGACTGTTTGTAAAACTAATCCAAGATATTTCGCATTTTAAATTTAGTCTAATTATTTAGCGGGAAGGTTCGAGATTGTTGTGGTTTGAGGCTATGGTTGCAATGAAGAATGCATTAATGTTGCCTACAAGCAGGTGTAAGTGGGAAAAATAGCCTACGTTTAAATTAAGGTAATATGAATGTTGTATTTTTTCATACAAAACAGGGGTAAGAAATATGTTATATATTATTTATATTGGATTGCTATTTAAATTTGTACATGAGCCTACATTTTATATGTAATAAAAATCCTAACCTTTAAAGATTTAAACCAAATGCTTGCTATCACATTATCATGATAATGTCAGGCATACTGTTACATTTTGAAGGTATAAAAACACAATGACCTGCATAATCTTGAAAGGATTGCTAGACTTGCATCAAAATAACACAAGCTATGCAATATTGATAACGACAAGAAACGACTGGAAATGTGATACATTGAAAAGCAAGTATAGAAGTCTACCACACATGATCGATGGGAACACACATATTCTCTCTCCTTGTAAATGATTAACCTAATCACTTTCCAGCAGAATAAAACGGCAGTTAAAAAGAAAGTGATGTCCATAAAAAGCGGTTTTATGATATAAACCGAAGGTGTCTAATCTTGTTACCAACAGCAACAAATATTAAGAATAATATTAACCAGTAATGGGCTAAGAACTACAATAACAAAAACAATACATATATTAATAATAGGCAAATTATGAGAATGTTGTCTTGAAGAGACCTCAGAATCAAGTAAATGAAAAACACAGCTGAAGTTTGGACTATGTAAACACAAGTTTTGCCAAAGGTTAGGTTTATATAGACGAGCAGAGATTGATTTACGAAGCCCAACGTCTCGGCTTTTATTGGGGCCCGTAAATCTGTCCACGCGGCAGGACGCACACAACCAATTCTGAAATATAGGCACATTCTCCTTAAGACTCCTGCGACTCTAACACAAGCCACTCTTGCCAGTGTGTTCCTTCAGTTTAGCACAGGGATTCTGCATTTTTTTTTAAATAAATACGTATACCCAAACGCTATACAGCACATGAGCATAGAGGCTGCTTTACAAATCTAGCCTATCACATAGGTTTAGAATAATTTTAACAGAGGAGTAAATATGGGACATTTTGTGTGTATCTGTGTGTGCATGTGTGTGTGAATCAAATTTGAATATAACAGTAACAGAACACTGCGAATGGTTATTACGATGAACATATGCATCATAACAATTTAACAATATACAATAGTCTAACTGTTCGAGCTAAATAAACCACAATCCGTTATAACGAGGTGACCATGATTATTTATCAAGAACTATAGCATCAATAAAATGAGCAGTATAGGCTACATAGCTGGCCTACTTCCGTAAGAATTAATGCTGCAGACCGTGCGTCTTGGCATTGAAATGGAATTGTGGGGGGGGGGGGGGGGCGTAGCGGTAACCATGGTACTTTGCTTTATACTTGATACAAATATTTTAAAAACCCAACCGGTTTGCCAGCTTTTCGCAAAGAAAGAGCTCGCGTGTGTTGGCCATGTATCTCTATGTAACTCTCCTTCTGACCTCCGCTCTGTGCGTCTCACCAGAATAATGATTCAGCATTGCGCGTGGGCTATTTGTTTCACAATTAGCAGCTTAATCTAAAACAGCACCACCACCGAGTCCCAGAGCGGGCCAAACAGCAGACTTCCAACAGATATTGGAAAGGTTTTAGAGGGGAGGAGGGAATGGGCGAACTTGAAGCGTGTAGCCTAGAATGCAGGGCGTTGGCATTCGATATAGCCGAGAAGTCATATTTGACGAGGGAGCGTTGGCGATGGGATGGGTTAAAAGCCTTCTGACTTCCTGTGTAAAGCTCGTGCTGCTGAAATGTACCGTCTAACTCACAGCAAGGTCTTATCATCGAGAAGGAAAACAAGACTACACGTCTCGATGGGGGCTGATGGCATTCTATAGCATTAAGTGTATGGAAGCAAAAAAGCCCCGTGCCGCTACATAAGATAGCTCGGGACAAGGGCACCTCTTGTTTTCTTAAAGCCCAGTAGGTTTACGCGAGTGTCTTAGGAGTGAGATAGCACTCTGCCCTCGAGGTTACACCGGCCTGGCAGCGGTGTTGTGACTAACTCGCCTCAGGTCTTAGAAAATGTAATGCGGAGTGGGGTCCAGTCTGCCGAGGGTCAAGGGGTAGCAAGGGTCAGTCTGTGACTTCGCAACGGACCTAATCGGTCAGAAAACTTGTCCCCTGGTTGAACTCCACTCGGCCATTCTGTTGTCCGTTCCATTCATCGATTTTTTTCTTTCTCTTTGCTTTTTCCCTCGATACAAGTCCTTATATTTTCATCATTGGCTTCTGTTACTTTAACACGCATCATGCCACACTGGTCCGTAGAGAGAGTTAGGCTTTGGGGCAGAACCTCTGGCCTTTTAAAAATCCCCAAAGAAATTGATTTCCAGAGTTCAGGGTGCAGTGAATGCGTTTAAAGGCATTCATGCTCATACGAACAACTACATGCAATTGCTTTGCAGTGGTGGTCCGTAAGTCACAGAGAGGCCTATTTTGAGAGGTAAATTGTTTTCGAACGCATCAAGTATGCATCCATTTTCTGTAATTGACCTATTGAACATCGAATTATTCATTTACAGTGTGTTGTGCAACTTGGCTAGCTAACTCTTGTTTCTTTAAATAGCCTAAGCCTTAATAGCACCATTGACAAATCATATCAGTCAAATAAAATAGGACTAGGCCTACATCTCTATCTTACAAACAGCGCTTCCAATACCGTCTCCACAATATCAGCCCAGAAAACATAAACGTATGAGGTTATGCAAAAACTGCCACAAACACCAAATTTCCACAAATCCGTTCATTTTGATTGCATTGCACTGAAGAATAAAGTCAATCACGCCATCACTGCATTTGCTCAAAGAGCAAGGTATAGTCGTTGACATCTGACATTTTAACACTTCGAGGTGAGACTCAGAGAACAAGGTAAGTAAACAGTTGCACAAACTCTCAAGAAAACACAACTCCGTTCATACCCTCCACGCCGATCATGGATACACAACAGCAGGCCTCCAAAAGTCACCTCATTATTTCAAAGCGACCATAAACCGCTAGCCTTCCCCCGACCTCAACAAATGCGCGCCTGTTATCCGGCTGTGAAAGCAGGGCCATAAAGCAATAAAACTACTTACAAAGCAAATTTAAAGCAAAATGTATTACCTCCATCGTTGCCGTCGATGGTCCTGCGAAGATTTTCACTTGTGATGCCATTCTACGAGGATTTTCAAAAAGGAAAAAAAAAGTTTTCTTGTCGAACGACTTGGTCAAAAGATGGTAGTCGATGAGAAAGGGGGGGGGGGGATCCTCAAGTGTCTTCCAAGACTTCTCCTCTCCTGGCAGAAGGTCCGTGCAGTTGTGCTGCTGAATGACAATAGAAGAACAGAAGTGTTTAAAGAGAACAAGTGATTAATGATTTTTTTGTATAATTCTCACATTTTTCTTGAGTCTGTCTGCAAATAATGGCGGTGAACTTTTGGGCCCCTTTAGAGATCTGTCTGCTCCTATTCATCCTCCGAAAGCAGAAGGCTTTTTTGATCAAGAATAAGAATAGAATTCCTAGGTACATATTGTATGCGGTACAACACGCAAATTCTTTCTCTTTTTTTTTTTTTTACTTTGTAAGTGCTTGAGGCCCTTTTTGTAGAGGCATATATGACCGGGGACACATGAATCCATTCAAATATATGGTTGTCAATATCACAACATTTGGACATAATGTTAGAGAGTGTCTGAAAATATAAAGGTCGTGCCTGGGGCTTACAAGAAAAACACTGTTATGAGATTTGCTGTGTGGAAGCTATTCAACCAGTTTCGCCCTGAAGGCCTATGTATTTTACGTTAGAAAGGGGGCTGTATTATATTGCATTACAACAATTATCTCTGTATGTTTCGTGAATTATTTCAAAGGTATAGCCAAGTGGTTTTTACGTTTGAAAGGGGGCTGTTTTATATTGCGTTACACAAATTATCTCTGTATATTCCCTTAATTATTTCAATGCTATTGAAGCCAAGACAATAGTTTGTTTGGAGCAGGTGGTATGGAAACGATATCCATATCAATTTGTATGTAAAGGCCTACGGTAAATTATATTGTAGACTACCTGAGACTGTCTGAATCAAGGGGTCTATATGGTCTAGTGTTTTTGAGAGCATTTCATGTATGAAGAGAAAAACAGATAAATGGATTGAAGGGGGATATATGGCACGAGAGCCTCGGAGATATCAACGAACAAGTAATAGAAAATCTTCTCTGAGCCACGAAATGGTAGCAGACCAATTTGAGGCCACACTTTAGTTTAAAGTTCAACACCGGCAAAACGGAATGTTATTTTCTCCTGCTCTATATTTTCGATACCTGCTCTAAGAAAAGAAAATGAGAATTAATACAAGAGCCGCGCCTTACAAAAGAAGCCATTTGTCTTCTTGATTATCTATTTGGTTGTCAGGGTTTGAGCTATGGCACTAGCCCGCTCCTTTGTAATATAAAAAATACACAGCCAGACAGAAAACACCGAGAAACTGTTGTGCAAAAATTACTCTCATTAAAGCATTAAAAGCCCACGAGCCGAGAAACTATTTAACTTTTCAAATCGAGGATCCATATTTTGAAGCCACTTCTCGGCACCAACGAGCAGCGGGTGTGAGCACCGTTAAATTAACGAGAGAAGAGAGTGAAACGAAGAGGTTTGTGATTTAAAACGAGATTACAAGGCGTAATGTACCAGGATCACTCATGACCATAAGATATAAATCACCAGCGAGATATGCAGTGATTTTTCAGACAGGCTACATTGAAAGGCAAACGAAAAACCCACCATGGTAGGGTGAAATTAAATTGAATAATTTCTGTTTTTTGAATACATCCCTTAATATTAGAAGAGCTGGTTTGAAGAGAAAGACACAGCCGTTTACCAGTAGGCTGTGTTGCAGAGAGCGCAAAGGGACAGGACAAAAGAAGAATAGAAATATGCTTTTTCAGCCATTTATTTAAATTTCTATATCTATTTACAAATAATAAGGTAGACACTGATAAGAATAAGCAGATTAGGAGCAACGTACAAATAGAGAAGGAAAAAATACAATTTTGACATTATCAGCGACAGAACTGATCTTTGGAATGTAAATAAAAGAGACACAAATAAAACTGCTTATGCAATGGTTCAGGGTGAGAGGAAAGAGTGAGATGGGAAATTAGAGGGGAGCGGATGTGCGCATTTTTATGTGCAAAGAAAGAATAACAGAGAGCAAAAGATCAAATTAAATCATATTCAGTCATGCAATATACGCACCTTTTTCTCTTTACAACCCTGGCCAACCATTGCTTAAATTACATTTTACTTAAAATAAATGAATACGTGTACTGCAAGTTCTTGCCACGCAATTCAAATAAACTCAAACCTGCCACTTCACAAAACAAGGCTAGAAGATAAACATATAAGTACAACTGAGGTAATTCAAGAAAGGTAGTGCTGTGTTTATAATGCTTAGGTTTGTACCAGGATTTTGGTTCATACTGTGTATGCTTCTATAAGTCCAGCTTCATCATTAACCATAGTTAACGTTCTTTTGTGAAATACCATGATTTACCTTTTGTTCCACACCCTGTCTCAGCTTAAGAAACAAAGAGAAGACGAGTCCCTGTATAAATGAACCAGCAACGGACCTCACAATCGTTGTCAGTCTTTCTAGCATATAGCGTTGAATAAACATAGAAAACTCATACACAGCTATATTTTCCAAAAAAAAAACTTCATATTTGGAGAATATATTCGGGTGTATTTTAGAATAAAGGGTCTGGGAGAGGAGTACGAAAACGGCTCTTGACGAAACATAGCCTCATTTATTAATCACAACGTTGGACGTCGAGGTAATGGGCAGGCCCACGGTTCATCCTTTGTACCGCAGAGTAAACATGACAAATGGGGCCGAGTTTGGCATGATTAAAGATGAAACACGGATCCATCTTCACCAAATCTGAAAACTATCTGCCGCCTTCTGTTCTAATGGTGGGAGGGAGAGGAAGAGAGAGGAAGAGAGAGGAAGAGAGAGGAAGAGAGAGAGAGAGAGAGAGAGACAGAGACAGAGAGAGAGAGAGAGAGAGCGAGAGAGAGAGAGAGAGGGAGAGAGAGAGAGAGAGAGAGAGAGAGAGAGAGAGAGAGAGAGAGAGAGAGAGAGAGGGAGGGGTGGCAAAAAAGGATCAGGAGAAGTGTTTACATTTGAGTCTTCTCCCCGTTTCTATTTTTTTTTATCTGAACCTCTCCTGTTTTTAACCCCCCTCTCGTTTACCCTTCTTGAAACATCCCTGTAATTGAATAGATGGGGGAGGTAGGCATGAAGAAACGTCCATGCTTCCCCCCAGAAACAAAGGTTTCCAAAGTGCATGGTATAGGTGGGTGGGTAGTGGTGGTACTGGAGTAGCGTGATAGATGGGGTGGGCTATAGGCTCGGCGGAGGTCCACTGGTTCGGTTCTGAGAGCTCTCTAGCGCATGGCTGCTGTTTTGCGAGTTTGTTGTGTTGTTCGACGAGGAATTGTTGGACCGGATCTTTGTGTTGGGTAGCTTGTGGTCTTTCTTCCATTTCATCCGTCGGTTCTGAAACCAGATTTTGATTTGGCGCTCAGACAGACAGAGAGTGTGAGCGATCTCCACCCTCCGTCTCCGGGTCAGGTAGCGGTTGTAGTGGAACTCCTTTTCGAGCTCCAAGACCTGCTGTCGCGTGTAGGCTGTCCGTGAGCGTTTGGGTTCACCCCCTGAGTAATTTGGACTCACTGTGGGACAGAAAGCAATACATGACTGGCAACATCATCACACTGAAATAAACGTATTTATTGCACATGCTGAAGACCCATCCATATTTCATAAGCTTGCAAAACAACTGCATGTGATATAACATGGCCTAGACAAATGAACATGGTTTCAGGAGTAGCATTTTGTAATGTTACGGCTTAAATGCTATGGGTGAGGGCTTGCATGGGATTTAAACTATACGCTCTCTTTGAACAGAAGGGAGGCGCAGGGGGGTGCTGTACGGCAGTTAATGGGTGCTGGATAATGATTCAAGAGAGTCAAACTGCAAAACATAATAGATGAAGTATCATAAAGGCCAGATCAAAAGGCACCAAAGCTAGTCATGTAAAGTTTGAGTTGATGATACGTTATTTGCAGAATGGTGCTTGTATTACGCGTACTGAACAAGGGTAGAATATCGGTGACTTTGCAAAAGTCGTCTGCTTGTTTTAAAGGCGCCACATAGCTCCTAAAGCACACGTTTCAACTACTGTGGAGAAACAACGAGTGTCCATAATAGAGTCAAAATATTTGCCTTGACAATCATGTTTTATTGTACTTTCCATAAATATGAATATTTAAGCTTCCATAAAACTTTTTACTCAACAACGGAGGGTGACAGAGAAAGTACACGTTTATACATCTAACCACTTAAAATCAAATTAGAAAAGCATAAAACTTAACTTATAGGTTAGTGTAGTCGTCATAAAACCGTCTTAAGAAGAAATTAGAACGGAAAGGTTGCATAGACTTCAAACGTACTTGGCAAAGAAGTGCAATAAAAATTTATGGAGGGTGTAATTATATTGCCCTGCAAACAGCCGATCGTAAATCTCAACCGATGGTTACTTTTCGAGGGGAGCAATAGATTTAACACCGGACATTTTGCTTCCCACCTTGGGTGAGCAGAATATCCACAAAGACGCAGAGTAAGGGAGAAGTTAAGAGCACTCACCAATGTTTACGTGGACTTTCTTCATCCAGGGGTAAACCACGGGATCCTTGCGAGAGCTAGCCGAAGAAGTGCTTTGGTTAAGGAGATTCTGTCCACAAGCGGGTGGAGGGCTCGGAGTTACCGAGTCGCAATGATGGTTTGGCTCCGGGAGAGAGGTTGAATGTCCGGTTGGGGGGAGGACGTGACCCCGAGGAGACATCACCACCGCGGGCTGCCCCGGACCCTGGCACGGAGTGTAAGACGGGTCGGCGCAGCCCGACCGCTGGTGGTAGATCGACTCATGCTGAAACGCTGGCTCTTGCCTCTGGGCGCTATAATAGTCCGGAGAGTGGCTGGGTAGGTAGTCATTCTGTGAATATTCCTCGCACGGTGGAAACTTGGGATCCACATAGTTGGAGTTGATCAAATAGGAACTCATGGCCATTAATTTCTTTGAATTGCACACAAAATATACTAAAATTTATATCTATCCCTTAACTGGTTTCCCTGTATCGCTGAACCCTCCTACTTTCTGTCAAGTGAACAAAGTTAAGAATCCATGTGACAGCGGGAGCCAATGGCGTGGAGCCTGACTCTTCCCGGATAAGGAAATGGGATATAGGCATAACAGACCCCGCACATCATCTGGGCATACTTTGTGGCATTCGAATGTTGCATACTTTTTACACATTGGCACGCGAGACATAAGCAAGCAAGCGAATCAAAACAATAACAACCCAAAACAGCCATGCTAGATTGAAATACCACCACGTTTTTAAACGGTCTCGAACATACTATAGTCCCTCACCTCCCATTTTCGTTAAACAATACAGACAAGAACGACATGTTGCGCCCTAGCCCATGTGGGCACGACAGCAGTCAAACTAAATCCGTGATATCTTGTTTTTCTTTTCTGCTGGAGCTTTTAAAAACAAGTGCAGGAGAAAAGTAATGCTGCCGTGTGTTCGTGCTTGCCAAAGCTCTTAAATGCTCTCGCTAATAACGGTGAGAGAATACCCTGGCGTGTGCTGTGCGCAGCGGAAGGCTGTCAGAGATGAATCTAGGCTTGTTTAGGATCGATAGAAAATTCATCAACTAATTCAGGTTACAAAGCCTCCTAAATCACAGCTAGACCTTTGCATTAAAGCTCAGCCTACCGCCAGCCCTCCCTAAAGACCACGTTCATCCTGCATGCACACCAATTTACACACCTTGCATAGTAAGTAATGCCACGCGCTTTTGCGCATTGCTAATAGAGGACTGGTTTGAGACCTTATCAGATTGAAGTAGCACGAGCAATGTTATGGTTGGGAAAGGGCTTACATGCAAGGTGGAGCGATCACGAGATAAAACCCCTTTGTTGTCGAAATTGACCGCTCCTTCAATCGAAATGGTGACCCAGTGAGTGCGCCTTTCAATGACAGACAAGAACATCATCAATTAAAAGCATACAAATTATCCAAAGGCTTTGCAAACTTTTTTCAATAACATCTAATTAGTAATCGAAATCGAAGCCATGCGATTTTGTTTTGAATTTGACAACAAAGGCCATGATGCCAAATGTTTATCAAAATAGAAGCTCGTTGGTTGTCCTCGGTGTCCTTGGCGAAGTGTATGCGCCAACTACATACTCCCCTAGATACGAATTTGTGACTGTGAGTCTGTTCACACAAATCCGGATCTACAGGGTATATATAGATGACAGGTATTCTCAGGATAGGTTAGTAAGGGGGGCCACTAACCTTGATGGCGTCATGTCAGGTAAAGCATAAAGGTGCTACGCCCGGAGCTCGCTTCACCAAACTGTGTCAGTTAACATACTCCGATGTAAGGTGTTGTGCTTGGAAATATATCATACATTTCAAGGGTCAACTTCACACACAAAAACCACCAGCACAGGATTGTTAAATTGACTGAGCCTTTCCACAGTATGACGTTTAAAAACAACGACATCTACGCACGCTATATAATTTATACAAGTAACGCACGAGTCTCTGGGACACTGAAATGGTCGTTTGAGTCTTGTGCACGCACTGTACAAAAACATATGGGTTTTATTGTAGATACTGTTTTACAACTCGAAAACAAACACCTCAAACGGAGATTTCCGGAAAAGGGGGATGTAAAACAATAAAATATGCAAGTGGAAGAAATTGCTAACGCCTCTCACATCTCCAATAGAGCAGAATACAATTCACCACCCTTTTAACAAGTTTCGTATTTTCAACACGCACCGAAGCTCTCATTTCGATTTTAAACAACTTGGGAAAAAACTGATTTTGCTCTAATGTCAAGAGATTTCAACTTTACGAAAAGAAATTTGAATGGCCTAGTACAATTAAATTAAGGTAAGATCTGGCTGAGGCATACATTTAAATAACTTGTATTTGCTGTCATATCGGATTGAAAATGAAAATATCGTAATAGACAATGTAAGAGGTTGTCTTTCCTACATTTAAAGGTACACCGATTTGTTTAACCTATGAGGAAGGTATAATAGCACATTATATATTATATGCCAAAATGTATTACAGTAAATATAGATGGAGGCCTTTACAAAAATTGGCAAAGCACATATTAAAAGAAAGGTATTGCAGGCCTATTGAATCTCATTGTTAACTACCATACCCCAATTGAACGGTGAAATATTTACGAGCAGTGGCCTCAGGACATTAAAATTGTATATTTGCTGTAGACCTGCCCTTTGACGGTGAGCTAGAGTTTAAAATACTCATGTTGAATTATGTCTGAAATCTTACAATAACGTCGTTATCATGCTGTAGTCTTCTCAAGGTGTTCCTAGACTAAGTCCAGGTTTATATAGATCGGTCTTTGTTAAGAGAACGTAAGGGCCCTTTGTCATGGAATCAGAGACAAATTCAATTGAACATAATACCAGCTAGTGAGAGCCAGTGTTGTTTCAGTAAAACGAAAAAATAGTGATGGCATCGAATTAAGTATCTGCATAATATAATCCCTTTGTTTCAGTCGTGTTTATGATGAGCAGAAAACAAAGCCAATACATGATGGGAAATTCTTTAGCACCCCTAGTGTTTATGTCCTAGCCCATGGCCTGCTTCATTCAGAAATGGGCCTTTGCAAACATTATATTACAATAGGTGCACTTTCGTGACGTCGTCTTACTGTATTTGTATCAAGTGCCACCCTGTTATCGTCGTAATTGTGACACTATAAACACTTTCACCATACCTGGATGAAAACCTTCAATGGCCTTTAAAAATACCTAACAAAAGCAACAATAAGGGGTTTTCATGGCACAGAGAAAGTTCAGCCCCAATGTCCACTATAACCCTTTCACCTCGGCAGCCACCGACCTCGCCTTCACCCCCTAAAACTATCCTCTCTAAACGGTGTAGGGACCTCACCATCTGGCTCTCAGGGGTTAATATGTACACCGACAGCCTTACAGGGCTAGCACCCACATACTAAAGCCAAGGTAAATATTCAGCACGAAAGAACCCACATGGAGTGTCACAACAACCTCAAAGAGTTGAATTTAATTCATAACTCCAGTTATGGAAAGGGGGGGGGGGGGACGTACACTCTCCGCAGTGCAAGGCACGTGGTCCGCCCAGGCAGGCACCTGCTACAGAACAACCACGATATGTAAATGAAGCGCCAATTTCTTACTTACTTTGCTCCTCGGGGCATTTCATCTCGTCTTAGATTGCTCCCTTTCACCAACTCTGTTGCTGCACACGAGACGCAAGGGGCACACCGGCTTCTGTCGGTTTCGAGTCTTTCTTTCTTTTTTGCCGCACCGAGAGCTCATAAGCCCCCTTCTTCGTTTTCCAACGCCACAGGTTTAGCCCCTGACCTCTCCGTGATACCTTTGTAGAAAAACTTCTCTAATTTCCGCGGGTCTCCAATGTGTACCTTGCCGAAAGCACAGACCGGTTATGGGCAAAGTGAACATTAAACTGTCCAAAAGGGCGCAAGCCGATCTTCGTCGCGTACACAGCCTTCCATAAGAAGAGAAAATAATAAGATAAACCAGCGTGAGACCAACTCCATCCGAGCGAACGAACGCGCCTTTGTCGCTTTAACCTTGCTCGGTAGGCGACAAAAGGGGCTACCCCCTTGCAACACCACTGCGTATCCACCTAATACATCTAAAAAATAAAATGCACATTATCCCTCTACCGTTGTGAACGCGACAAACCACTGAGTGCTTTAAGGCATTTTGTTGTGGACTCAAGTTTTCGTATTAATCTCGCAGTTTGGCAGTCTTTGTTAAACAACGAGGCGTGTCACGAGTCCCAGTACATTTTAATATTTGTTAGACGCGCTGACCTGCGTTTCACCCCTTCTCCGGGTCTCTCCCACTCGCGGCTTCTATGCATAGCTTGCTTGGTCATGTTGAATTGTGTTCAGGTCATTACTTTGAAGAGAAATGGTTAGGAAGGGGGATTCATTCAAAAAGGCTTTCCAAGCCCGAAAAACAAATCGAGCACAGAGCATGTCTTCATTTTCTTTGTTGCATAAATACATTCTGCAGTTCTCTATAAGGAGGACCAACTGTGTAGATAACAAACATTGATATCCCACAGTAGCCTGAATTGTAGTATACGTTATCTGTTATATTAAGTTTGCCAGGTTTTAGTTTGTGACATTAACTGTTAGATATAGTCCGTAATAAAGTACTTTCTTGTTAAAGTATCAGGTGAATTCATTTGAGGTAATTCGATACCTTGGCCTGGCACTCAAGTTGTTGAGTATCGTTTCTTTCACATGCTCACTTCATGCCTCTATTTTATTAAAATAAAAATATACGTGCATTGTGAGAATTATATTGGTAATAATATATGGAATAAAAATAAAACATGTTATGCCACCATACATTTTACATTTTGAACAAAAACAACATTAGGTTTTGAACACAAAATGTAAACGAATTTAAAACAAGATTCACCCTCGTCAATGGTGGCCTTGTGCAAACTGCAGATATAAAAAATCACCACAGTGCTCTGCCAGGCAACGGCGCTTGCTACAATGGAATTGAAATTAATTCAGTGAACTCCTGTTGAACTCCAGTTGGGACGTGTTCTCTAATACAATTATTCACCACTTATGCACTTTGTTTGCCAAAATACCCACCAACCAGAATTATATACCATTCCGCTCTCTACCATTTGTCCAAATGTTTATGTCAATAACGTAATTATTTATTTACTGAATTATCAATTTTGTCCTTGCCGAACCCCCCCCTCTCTCACCCTTTTGCACCCCCCCCCCCCTCCCTTCTAACCATAAAACATACTTCAACAATATGTGTCCAAGCGCACCCATTCAACTTGTCGACGTAGATGAAGAGGTTTACGTAAATAGAAATGTGTAAGGCCTGTTTGTTCCAAAATGTTCTAATGGCCGGTTAGAGGCATTGAAGCTTGGAATACAAGTTTGATATTCTTAACTACTAGATAAAGTTGTCAAACTGTGTACAAAATGCTATCAAAACATAATTTTCTGATAGTCAGATGTCCCCATAACTCCTCCTCTCACAAACTAACGAAAATGATTGTTTCCGCATCCAGAAGGAGACATTAATAAGAAAATGTTTTTTTTTACAGTCTGATGTGGCGTCACTTCCTTCTTGTATTCATTGAACACTTTTGCTAAAGAGGCGAGGCAACCCTGTCACACACAATTTCCCACTTCAAACAGTACTTTGAAATGCGAGTAGGCCATATCGTAACAGGACATCAGAGTTACTAAATCCTAACGACTACATTTTCTAAAGATGAATGCATGTGGACAAGTTGTAACTAAAATAACTTTCCAAAAATACTGTAAGAATGTTTTGGTCTAAATATAGCCCTACTTTGCATGGGGGTTGGGGACCACAATATTTTGCATTGAAGCATTTCATGTGAGCAATGGTATGCACAACATTTTGGCATGGACTACGTTGATGAGCCAGCAAAGAGCAAAGGCAATGTATTGAAAAGTTAAATACAGGTATTATTAGTAGTAGTCTACTAGTAGTAGTAGTAGTAGTAGTCGTATGACTTATACATACATATAATTATTTCATTAAATTATCATATTAATAACATATTAACCTCTTGATAGCAGGCCTACCTAGATATTTAAAACTTTTACAGCATATCATACTAGAGTATAAGCTAATGAATCATTTGTAATGGGCACAGTAAAGCACATGGAAACAAGTTTGAGTAATTTGATTTGATTTTATGTTCGGTTATCATTCCCTTTTGTCTCTCAGACATAATTTTTAGAAAAATGATGTATTTTTGACTGTAGCATTATTTGAGCCATCCCATTTTACATTGTGAAGGGGCTCACAGAGAACAGGGCAGACACCTGCATTGTTGAACCCCAATGTCATCAAATCCCTTCCGTTGCCTTCCCTCAATCGTCCATTTTTTTCTGCCCTCTTTCCTTGGCGCGCATGGACTTGCTATTGTTACCAAGAAGGTCAGCCCTTCACCTCTCCCTCGCTTCACACTATCATTTCTCTCATCTTTTCGCATGAGACAATCTGTAGCCCTTCACTCTCCTACCCTCCCATGCGCCCCCTCTTCTCTATCCCTCCCTTTCCTCTCCCACTTCGCCATAGACATACTGCAATTGGTCTAGAGAATACAGAGTCGACAGCCGACGGCAGAGTCACGCACGACGTAAACTTTTGACCCCTCAACTTTTTGACCCCAGCTATATAACCCTTTCTGACAATACTGGAATCACCTTCTTTAGCTCAAGGCGAAAAGAGAAAGACAGCTAGAGTATAGCCTATAAGATCACATTCTTATCGCTAGACGTGCCTTTTGCCGACACTGTTGGGCTAGTTTCTTGTCGTGTTCGAACCCTTACACAATACAATGACGAGGGAAGTACATGGAAATTACGTAACTCCATTTGGAGGTGCTCTGAAAGTGCATGTTACCACATTGTGAGGAAGTCGGAGTTCATCCAAACACGGAAGGTGTATGGGTGAAGAATTTGGGTTTTAGGTTATCATGTGTTTATAACAATGGGTTTCAAATGAGTTTGTCGCGTGGTGGGTGGAAGAGCGACACACATGCCTTTTCTGGCTGTGAACTTGGTCTAAAGCGGGCTCTGCTGGCCACGGGAGAGAGTTGCATTTAGACAGAATATTCCTCAGCACATGTGTAACGACATTTTAAACAATTCGCATGAAAGCAATGTGCAGCATCAGACATTTTGGTGGGGGGGCTAAATACTTTTCTTGGGCTGTTGAGTAAAATATTTCGGTCGGACTTCGGTCCTGTGGAGTGGATGAGAGTTTGTGTTGCTTCTCCAAAATTGCTTTTCGGCCTACGTAAAAGGCTGTTGCTACGATCGGCTATTAATAACAATAGCGTAGCCTACATGTTTTAAACTATAAATGATCTGAAATCAGATCACAAATATTATTGATGTGAAGTCGGCCACGAGACAAAGCCACCTAGCCATTTCCCGACCACAAAACCACGTTAATGTTATTGTTAGTGTAATTAACAAACGCCATTGTTTTTCCATGTTGCCAATCCCCCTTATTATTAGTGTCCTAGCTGTAGAAGATTTTTAGAACCACTACAATGTTAACATATTTATGTGCATAGATTGTCAGGTAAAATAGTAGGCCTACCCAAAATCAAAGGCTGATGAAATGCCCACACTGGAAGCTGGTATCCTGCCACATAATATAGCGCAGAACAATATTTCCTGGCATTAACAGATTATTTCAGTAATTAATAGAGAAAACGAGCGAAACTTTACTTGTGCATCACATATTAGGCTCCTCTTTTTTTGCTTATTTTTGAAAGTAATAAAGATAGCATTGTGTTGGAGACATTTCCGTTTGAAATCAGCTTCGAGTCAGTGAGGATCCACACGTGCTCCACCCTGTCAGATTGAGATTGCGGATGTTTTCCTTGCTTCTGTCACCCTACCCCGCGAGTCGGATACAGAAGTGGGGAAAACAAGAGGTAGCCTAAATAAAAACAGAACTGGTTAATTCCTTTCCCCTCTGTCGGTGGGTAAACACGCTCGTATAACTGCGCCTAATGGGCTCTGTGCTCCTTGCCTGCGCCTGCGCTTTGGTGTTCTCTCTGCATCGCTTGTCTGCTGACCTCGCGGTGACACCGTCCACATGCATTATGGATGAGATATGAGCCCAGATTACCCCTATCAATATGCAAAACCCATTATGTTGTTCAAATGACAATTTAAACGTTGGAAATCGACGCTCCAATGTCCAACATCGAAAATGCTGGAGAAAAACGGTTTCTTAGCTTTTGGAAACACAGTTGTATTTTTATATTTTTCTTACCACAGTAACTGTTCAAATATTTAACATATTATTGGTTATTTACAAATGTACAATTGTGTAGGCATCTGGAACTGCTATTTTAATGACAATCCGTGGCCGTTGCATTATTGCAAGGCTCCATACCACCATAAAATAATACGATAAACAGTAGGGTGACCTGTGGCAACTTTTCTCATGTCCATTCTTTATATCTCAACCCCTTCTGCTTTCTCTCGTCTCCTGATATGATTACAGAAAACAACCACGTGTAAAAAAAGACAATCACACACCTTTCCATAAAAAAGCTTTCGCCTATTTACTCACCCACCAACTACAAAACTTGGGCTTGTGATAAGATTTTGACTGTACACATAAACGGGAAACTGATGAAGCCGAAAATAAAGTGGTCGACTTCGTAGGGGTCTTGGTCGGTAAACTCGTTAAACAACTTAGAAGAGGAACTAAATGTTCTGCTCTACCTTTGTGCAGGGGGCAGTGGCCAAGGCCTTTGCGAATGTAGGCTATCATTATAAAAAGGAAGCCGATGAAAAATTGATTTGGAAGACCCAGCCTCTCCCCCTGAGAGTTCCTGTTTACTGTCTGAAACTTCCTCAAGCTGCACACACACACGCACACACACACACACACACACACACATGTATACACACACAGCGCTAGGGCAACAGTAAAAAAATAAAAGATACATAAATAATTGTTTAGTAATGTAGTGCTATAAGGACCGGAAAAACATGGGTTAATGTAAAAGAAAAGTTAAAAACATTCTGGTTGTCGAGGGTGTACATTTCGATTTACGTTGCAATTCATTTGCGTTGGCATTGTTTCAAATGTGACAAACAAATTAATACGTTTACATTCAATAAATGACTATATTTCGTTATTATTTTTTCTCATTATTTAAATAATGACCTTACCATATGTTCCCCTCTGTGGAACGTATTCTGCAATAACTAAATACAAGGCAGAACTGCATTTTACCTTAAAGCTGCAACCTCCACTGGGATCACGCAGGCCTATTTATTAATATGTTTGAAAATATATGGTGCAAGTAGAAAAGTCACGCAGCCCCATACTGAAAAGACATTGGATGGGTCTGAATGAACATAATTAATGAAAGATTGAGAGGTCACGGTTTTTTTTTTTTTACTTCCAAAAGAGAATCCCATCGCTCGTTCCCTAAACTAGCCCAGCCTAGGGCTCATGTTGCGGTAGCCATGTAGACTGCTACTGCACTAGGCCTAATTGTTTTTTTAAAAGACGTTCGTCTTTAATCTACTGTATCTTCCAGCGATGGGAGATAAGGATATCGTATTCATCAAAATAAGGATACAATGCTTTAAAGTTTTTAGATATCAAATGTATGTGCAGCTGTCACAAAACTATTAAACGGTTGACATTATGGAAGAACTACGGCAACATGCAAAGTATTGGTTAGGTATTTAGTGCTCCAAGTTGCTCCAGGATCACTTTATTAAAGGAAATAAGAATGTCTGAATCCAGTTTTGTTATTCACACCCTTCCTGCCACGAAAATACTTGGGCGGTGTACGAACAAAGATTTGCTTGTACCTCTTGGGCGCATATCATTATACATGTGTGTGCGTGTGTGTGTGTGTGGGAGGGAGGGAGGGAGGGGGGGCACTAGGGCGCTGGTAATTTGCATTCAGTCCGGTACATAAGGTAAAAATGATAGCCCTACAAATATCGAATATGTTACAAGAAAATACACACACAATGAAATTGTTGCCTACTTTATTCTTTACTTAGGCCTAAGTCAGACTTGAAACTTTTGTCTCAACTTTTACAGACTCCATAATCATTACAGCGGTACATTCAGATAAACTACACCATGCAATCCACCATTCATGTTGAAATTTTAAGTTATTAAGAAGTAGACTACCACAATGCAATAAAAGGCTGACCTTTCTTTGATGTAAAAAGAAACGCCTATAACGAAAGATAGAAGGACTTTACTGTTATTTTACAAATCCATGCTTACTGGGAGTGTATATGAAACCTTAGGAAGAGGTCAAGGAGCGGACTTAACGCAAATATCCATAACCATGGGAGTCCATAGACAAAAACACTGTTACACATGTCCTTCCAGACTTTGCAGATATAAAATAAGTTTAATACGTGAATCTACAAATACTTTTTATCATATCAATTGCGTACTATCACATGGAGACCAAAATGAATGACAGTAATCACAAACGATGCCTCCCCTTCTCCTCCCCCAACACAGCTAGACCCCGGCGAAATAAGCCTTTAAACTGGACTTACTGTGCGTTTGGTGCGTTCATACACTCCACTGGCTCCATATCCGCCCAGATAAGATTCGAACTGGAGCGCAGACATTGTATGGACCAGACAAGGGCAAGGCAGTGGCCTGCCAGTACGCTATCCACTCACTACTGACCCTTTAGAATCCCTCCGAAGCAGTTAAACCGTCACTTGCATTCTAGAATGTGAAATATATAGTACATTGTCAACTCCCCAAAACCATAAAACTAACTTTATGGACCCCACGTGACTTTTGAGAGCCAGTAAGGGGTATCTGTCTGTGGCCTGGGCGATTTTTACGATCTAACTTCAAGATAAAACCCTCATCCGTTTGACATGTAAATGTCATAGCTTCTTTTGGTATAGTTTGGCCAAAGGGGAAAGAAAATTTTCAAAATACAAGCGGCCAGGCAACGCCAGGCAGATGGGCTTTTTGGCAGGACCTTCTCTCGGCTCTCAAAAGTAGCCTGTAGGACCTGAAAAAAAACGGTTGACAACTCGTCGGTAAGTTTCAAAGTCCAGTGCTTGTTTACTAAAAACGAGACGTAAACTAATTTGTACAGGAGCGCCACCGTTAAACGACCAGGAAATCATTACCATAGAAAATGACCAATTTACAAACATTTGCTGAGTCACAGTTTGTCAACAAGGATAGACTGCTTGATTTTAGATCAGTGTCGCTTATGTTGTTGTTGCTAATTGTTGTTGCTGATGTTTTTGCTGGAGTTGTCTCATGTGATTTGGGTCAGGTCAGGATAAGGTAATATGATTGCACATTTGCGCAGTATTTTACTGCGCATATGTGTCCTTGTGCGCAATGCGTAAACATGACTGTAATCTATTATTGTCGTTTTTTATCCTTCAATTTAATTTATCCGGATGTTTTTGTGAAAACTTTGGCAAATTTGAAAGTACTTCGTCGAGGTATCTGGTAGGTTTAAAGCTGACTCTCTTCCCTGTTTAGGCCTAGGTGTGAGACAGACAGAAAAAGGCCGACTCATGCACAAGGTAGGCAGGGGACGCAGAATTATAACCCGTTTGCTCTATGGTTTTGGTCTGAGTATGAGGAACTTTATTTTTTACTCCAAGGTAAGCTACAAACAAATACAAAAAGCTTATTGGCAAAATGCTTACAGGCAGGTCTACATGACAGTTGCCCCCCCCCCCCCCCCCTCACATACACACATAGTTGTCATATGCTCTGCCCACTACAAATAGCCTATTGGTCACATTAAAAATGTTAATATGTACACCCTCTCTGGAACATAAACATGATCCAATAATATACAATTACATATCGAATATAACTATACACATATGAACGGATACAGGAACCTATCTTGGATTTTTTTTATGCACAAGTTTCCCTTCTTTCCAGAAAATAAATGACAAATTTGAACACGTGACAAAAGCCAACGCTAGGATTCAAACAATGGTATGGAGAACTTGAAGGAGACCTCAAGATTCCTGTAGCCTAAAAGCAGGGGGCCCCTCTACACTAACTTCACTTCATATTTGAGCAGAGTCTTTAAAGATGTAAACTCAAAGGTGTACACTCGTTATAGTCGTAAATAAGTTATAACATTTAAGAGCTCACATGCCAACTTTCAAGAAAGCATTAACATAGTACTTGACACAAACGATATTTATAACATTAACAACTGGCGGCATTGGTAGCATTTTCTCTCTTTTTAATCTCCAAACAATAATCACTGTATTTAAAAGACAATAACATATGAACACTAACGATTTTTTTGTATATATAGAAGCAGTACCACAGTAGAGGTTAAGTTGTTCTAAAACATAAAGAACATGCCAAAAAGTGCCGCGCTGTACAGTACTCAGTTATAATGTTTTTGAAATCTATTTTGAATCCGTGTAATCATTTCATCGATTTCTGTTAATTAGCGTGGCCACTACGGCTGGAACGCGCTACCTGCAGTAGCCAGACTCATACTCTTCAGTTTATTGTCCTTTTTCCATTTCATCCTTCGGTTCTGGAACCAGATCTTAATTTGCCGTTCTGAGAGGCAAAGCGCGTGGGCTATCTCTATCCTCCTCCTCCGGGTTAGGTACCTATTGAAATGGAACTCTTTCTCCAGCTCTAGCGTCTGATAGCGCGTGTAAGCTGTTCTCGCTCTTTTGCCGTCTGGTCCCGTCATATCTGAATAGTATGGACAAAACGCAAGGGTCAACATTAGCGAGTGTGGGCGACAATAACATGAAGCAAAAAAAACTCCAACAGATTTGACCAGCAAAGGTTTACACAAACAATACACAGACAAAGCCCAACGAGCCTAAACTGGAGTACACACAATGTACAAGAAAGAATGGCCTTAATCAAATTGCAGGCAATTTATTCTACTGATGTATGCGAGGGGGTGGGGTAGCTGATAACAAATCTATCAGTTCACTACTTTAACACATCTTATTTTCATTTACTGTAAAGATGTTTGATCACGTTTCTACTCATCAATATTCACTGTTCTCCTCGTTCCGAACTTGGTCTCTCTTCTCTTTATTTTCTTTCTCCATTCTCGACACTTTATTGCCGTCCTCTCCCCCACTACGGCAATAAAGTTCCCACACGCAATAAAGCTTAACTTTTCAAAGGAACAACTACTTCTAAGTCTTGCTGCCGTTTTGCCCTCTCTCTACCACCCGCTCCCATTCTCTCGCTCTCGGTTTGCAAGGCTAGCCCTCTTGACAGATTTATGGCGCTTTTGTGGAATTTGCTAAAATAAAGGCACCATCCGGCGCCACAGAGGAAACGCTAACTAAAAACCAACACACAATACAAACACACAGCCCTTGATAACGATAATACGTATTATACATATACATATGTGTACCATGGCTAATGTGCAGTTTCCTCATCCAGGGAAATATCTGTGGGCTTTGGCCGTCACTCGATGCCGCGGTAGTAGAGGTTGCTGTGGACTCCTGTTTCTGCTGCGTCCGGCTCGCGGGGTTGTTGGTGTTTGCTCTATGGTTGCCCTCCTCCGTCTCAGAAGAAGCGCTTGCCTCGTCTATTTCAGTGAAATGTGTTGTGTTGGTGAGGTTTGTGCCCGCTGTCGAGACGCCTTGGTCGGAAAGGGGAGAAGAGCTTTTGGGTCCCAGACTCTCGCTGCTGTTGGCGCACGGCAGAGGCTCGGGGGACGCGAGCGAGCAGCTTGACGGCTGCCTGAAACGCGTCTCCGGGACCGGAGACTGGAAACCTCGGGAGTTGTCTCCGACAGCCCCAAAGTGGCCGGCGTTGCCTGAACGATTGACGGTTAGGTCCATTCCATTGTAGTTGTAGCCGTAAGAGCCCGAATGCATGGTGCCGGAGTCCCTGTACGAGGCGTTCATAGCGCTGTTGCTGGTTCCATAATTTAGTAACTGATAGTCGGGGCCATTTGGGTAGCGCCCTGAGAACGAGTTTACAAAGTAAGAGCTCATTTAGGTTGTTTTAGAGGGCTTGATTTGTAGATCTTGGTCGTTATAACGCTGTGCTTCACGATTTATGATGTATTAATGAATTATAGCAATGCACTGTACTTCGTTTTTGCTATGTATGCGGCCAAATATGGTGGGTGGGGGTGCGTTTGGGAATCACGTGCTTTTGTTGACCAGTCGTAAATTCTCACTGATGACTTCAAGAGGTAATTCATGCTCTATGGTTACAAATGGTGACGAGATGGGAGTCGTTCGGCTGAAGTCAACGTGTGCCTCCCCGTTTCTGGGTTGCGCTCCGGGTTGGCAGAGAGCGTCACCTACTGGGAACAGAATTTATTGCACAAAAAAGGACTTGGAGAAAGTGGTTTTACTCAGGATTTAGGTTGTTTTCGGCGACGATAAAAATGATTTGTTTGACCATTACGTTTTCTTCTGGAAAGTGCTCCCGCAACAACATTTACATCTTTACTGGCTTTATCTGTGAGTCAAAACTAGTTGTTTGATCATAAATACTTAATTAATTAATAACTTAATAATAATAGAAGACCATCCACCCGAAATCAATGTTCATAGCTATGGTGACCCTAAGTGAAATTAAATAGCCATTATTTGTTTCACTCACATTTGCTGTGAAACATCCAGAAAGTTGACCACAGTACTGCAGCAATGCAAACAACAACACTGATACTAATGCTACTAAGCTACTTCACGACTGCAACTCCTAAAAATATTAATAATACATACAAAAAAAATAGGGTGGAGACCTGTATGTAATGCATTGTAACAAAAGGACCATCAGAAGCCTATGCATGGGTCACGCTAACAGATTGTAGGCTATTTACATGACAGCAAACACTAGTATTCAGGTTTCCCACTGTAATTAAATAAGGCCTACTCTCAAAGATTTCATAACAAAACTTTGGATTTGAATCTTCTGACTTAAGCAATGTACAGGAAAAAAGGTGTGACACAAAGAAGGCAAGAAATGCGTTTTTGTCCAAGTAGCGCCAACCTGTCATGTGTTCGTTCAAACAACGCTATTCAAAATGTCTCATTGCAAACGTTTTGCAGCTGCACACAAGGAATGCAAAAGCGTGATTTATTATTTGTTGATTGAGAAGCACAATTTATCTATTTTACATGTGTTAAGATATGTAAACCCCTCGATACAAAACATGCATGTATGCTTACATTTAGACCGGAATTGAAGAGATGACATTTCCCAGACTTCCTTGGGGGCAGTGACTTTGATAGTCTGAAACTACTGTGAATGCATTCATTCGAGATTGGCCTGAAACGTGTTGTGTTAGGCTACTACTGCAACCATCAGGTTGTGTTTTACATTGGGCCACACCTGTCAGCATTCACATTTACATGGGCGTAGTGTAGTTTTGCTCCAAATGGCTTAGCCTACTGCTGGCAATCTGATGTCTAGTCTACCTGATGTGTAAGTGGTGTCCCATCTGCAACGGCGTGGGTGTCGAAAGAATCCAGACAGCTACATAGACCTGAGTAGAATATATGTGTTATAAGTACGTAGACTAATGGAGAAAACCAGTCACGATTTCTTGGTGAATGTGCTATTTGACACCTGGAGAGGGAATGTGTAATCTCTGAGACCTGGTCGCGTGGACTGTCCAGTGTTTGGGTGAGAGTGCGGCGGGCGGACAGGTCAGCTTTCTCCTCAGGTCATCAATTAAAACACTTCCGCATTTTAGATGTCACTATTCAACAGTCTTCGTTTTGAATCGCCTATCGGATACCATCAATTTGCAAAGTTCTTACACATGCTCTAAAAGCAAGCAAGAAAAAGCCTGTTTGCTCACATGTGGCAAGGGTTGACAACAAAGAAGATTCGATAAGAATGGCAAACGCCCCTGGCTTCTTTTAATGAAGGTCAAAGGTGTTAGACACACACATTAGCCCGCACAAAATAAGCTTTCGTTTAAATATTTTTATGAATTTTAGTGGTTTCTTCCAAGTAAGCACATATACACTCAAGGGTCAATGATGCTGTAAATGGCGTGTGACGCTTACGAATCGTACTTTATAAGAAAACGCGCAGACATGGGAATACAGTTTGAATAGCTCATACATTTTATTGAATGAGTTTGTAAGCAGATACGAATTTGTGACAAACCACAAACATAAACCACTTATAAAATCCATAAAATATAAACTTTTGACCCAGTCTAGGTAGTTTTGAGTTGTCAGTAGATCAGTATTTCCCTTTCAAACTTAAAACAATTCAACGAAAGAGCTAAGTCTGGGCATTAGCTTACAAAAGAAATACAATAATTCACCATTCAAGGAGAATTCCCCGTTATTTCTATACATTTTAAATATGAATACAGATATGACATAGATACTTCAAATAGTTCGTTACATGGTCGTTAACATTATAAGACCATGTCCTAAATCAAGAGACGAGCTCACAAAATCACTGCCATTCGGGTACCCGAATTATGATAACAAAAAAACATTAACAGACATTAACAGTAACAAAAATAAAAAGTGAAGTGAACTTCTGGAATGCTACATCAAATTTACCAAATACAACTTCACCATTGGAAACTTTGGACATATGAAGGAGGTGAATCCTCATATCTTAAAATTAAGGATGCCTTTATGCATTCTCTTTCCTTTCTTACAACATTATTCCATTTTTCTTTCTTTACTCCGTCCCCTTCTCTTCCTCCTCCCCATTGGTTTGAGAGGAGTTTATTAGTTTATTCTCCTTTTTCCACTTCATCCGTCGGTTTTGGAACCAGATTTTGATCTGGCGTTCTGTTAGGCACAGTGCGTGCGCGATCTCGATGCGGCGTCTCCGGGTCAGGTACCTGTTAAAGTGGAACTCCTTCTCTAACTCTAGCGTCTGGTAGCGGGTATATGTCTGACGACCCCGGCGACCGGGGTTACCGAATGTCCCTGTGAAAAGAAAGGAAAAGGGGTAGTCAAATATTAACCTCGAGCTTGGGTTTATTGCACTGGCAGATATATCAAGGAGAGAAAGAGCTTTGGGTTTCAGAGAACCTAGTCGGTTTGAGGCGTGTAGCCCACGCATCGGTACACGCTGCTATAAGACGTTATGTACTAAATCGAAGCTGGACCATCTAATCTTAAATATGTCAACAATGACTGTTTTCTTTTTAGCTAAGCAAAAAATGTGTGGACCTGCCGATTTAGCCAACGTATCCTACTCAGGTACAAGACTGAAAATATAATTTTGCGTCTGACAACAAGCCAAAGAAATATAACCCTGTTTCCTGTTCGTTGATCATAGGCTAACATATTCCAAGGGGCATAATGATCTGGGCGTGCTTCATGTCTTCTCAAATTTGTATTTTAATACACAATCTAGAATCTACATTTAGAGAGACAACTACGATGGTATTTTTCAAGAATTGCAATGAATCATTCACATATATTCCTGATTTGCCTTTTTTCTTGTCACTTACATGACATAATTATTAATTGCAATAAACTTTTACATTATTAAGGCTACCAGTAAAGTGATCTCAGATCAAATTATAGTAAATCCAGCAGTCATGAAAGTGGACGTTGTTTAAGTTATTTGTATCAAATTGGAATTCCTTGTAATGTAATTTATTGCACCCATGCTGTTTCTGATGTGGTGCAATACTTATGCTGTTTTTACGCATTCAACCAAGTGTATTTGCTGTACTGTTTAAAACCATATGGCCTTTTGTTGTTGATAAGGGGTATAACCAATTGACTAGAGTAGAAATAACAATGCCACATATTTTGATAATAAGAGAAATCTTTGATGGAACTGAGTTTCTATTGTTGCCACGGATGTGCTCGTGCTCCTAGCTCTTGTAATCTAGAACGTGAATAATGTGATCCTCGAGGCGGTTGGAACCAGACTCGTCAGCTGATGGACAGAAAATACTGTAATAATGGAGGGAACTGCTAAAGTGTGGAGATTGCCTGCTAACCCTTCCCTTCAGTCTCAGTGATAACATACAACAACAGGGCGACATTATTTTTTAGCCTGTGCTCTTCCGGCGCGGTACAGTACAGTAGTAGGTCACATGCAATAGCCTAGCTGTATGTTATCAGCCCGACAGGGGGAACAAAAAAACAATACAAGAGAAAAAAAAGAATGACAGGACAGTGTGAACTCACCGTTACACGCGTTCATCCTTTGCATCCATGGATAGACGGGCGTCGAAGGCTTCTGATCGTCGCTGTCGCCAAACAAGCTTTTATTCTGCCCCGTGCAGTCCGTCTTGCGATGGTCTTGGCTCAGCACGAGCGAGTGTTCCTCTATGCTGGCGAGAGCGCACGCAGGGTCCTTTTCCCTGTAAAAGCTGGCTGCTGCGTAGTCGCATGCACCGGCGGCAGCAGCCCGACCGTAGGCACCGTTTGCTTGCTGGTAGTAAGAAGACGGGTACGCCTTGTCTTGAACGCTGGTAGCTCCATAGGCAGCACCGGGATAGTGTCTTAAAGAATCTGTGTATCCGGAGGAATATAACGGTATCTGTCCCAAGAAAGACTCCTGTCCTCCGGGCAGAGTCACTGGGAAAGTTGAGTTTACAAAATAGGAACTCATTGGGAGGGCACGAGCTCTTTTCCTTGGTTTATGATTTGTTGTGTTTTATAGTCCAAGTGGTTTAGCTATCAGTAGTTTATCGGAGATTGGGTTTTAGTTGAGGGAGGGGGTGGGGGGCGCTGGGTGGCTATGTGCCAGTGCGGGACAGAGGGAAATCGTACCATCTGACCGAGGGCTGACCAATCGCGAGCGTCCGTGCCTGCAAAATAGCACCCTTGAGGGGGGCTGAGATTGCATGCGCCGGGGGACCCCAGCGCAAACCAGAGAGCGTTTTTTTCCCTTCATTCGCCTTTCTCTCCCTCCAATGAGATTGCACAATACGAATCACACTGAAATCTTAAAGTGCTAAATTGAATACATCGACACTTCTCCCCCTTGTGTTTGGTCTAACGTGCAACCATACACTGTACGCACGGTCCTCTCCACTGAAGGCAAACTATATTAGCCGTCCTTTTAAACACTCCCCAAATTAAATGGATTTAAGAAACGTGCGTCGTTTGAAAAAGCGCATGCACGGTCGGAGATAGTGAATCTTATTTAGCCTAGCCTGAAACTATATCATGTTTGTGGTCAGAGGCATTATCTCAACTCAATATGTGAGGAGACGTAATTCGTCCCTTCATACGTGCTCATCACTGTTATTTAACTTGTAATTTCCATCTGAGTTATTGACAAGGCATTAAAGACATCCATCCTACTCAGAGTGAATATACAGCATTCATTCTGACGGCTTATATTGAGAATGTAGCTCAATATCATAGTCTTCAGTAGATCCTAGTTTTGTTTTATCAGTGTTCATAAAACCAGAGTAGCCATGTATTTAGACGATCTTGTTTGGTTGGTTGAGAAACGACACTGCCCCGTTTTGTGGTTGCTAAAAGTCGCTGATTACCACATTTGTCTGGTCTGTATGTATTTACATGCATGCTTCCGAGACCACATTTCAGTCCCTGGTTTTAATTTAAAAATTATTGACTGGGGGCAGGTCTTTAGGCTTTGTAAAGCACTCAATGGTTCCTTCACTTCTCCACTAGAACTCGTGTTGAGCCCATAGGCCTGTTTTTCATTTACAAAGGGCACAGTTATATGGCACCGATATGTGTCTCTAAATCATAAATCAGCCCCAGTCCCATAAATAAGTTAGGTTTTCTCGCAGAAGTAAGTGTTACCTCACTGTGTACTGAATCTTTTTACTTTCATTTGGACTCTTTCTGAAATGGAGCAGGACGCAGTTCTTCCTCTGGCTTGGCTTAGTTTTGTGTGAACGGGAAATACCATTGTTGTGAGCATTTGTTAAGAGAACAAATCGACCGGTCACAAGTCTCTGTTAATAATTGGCTGACTACTTAACTAAAAAATACTTTTGGCATATAGCATAATAATTATCTGGTAATAAGTGTGCAAAATAATTGTATGTTTTTTTATTGTAACCTATCTCATTGCGTCTTTTCTTTTGTTGCAGGTCTGGTGAGCGTGCACACTGCAAATTACGAATGTCGAGGCTCGCGTGGCCTGGAAACTTTTGTGGGCAAAACTAAAGCTCACGAAGTGGGTCAGAAACATGGGGGACAATGAGACAAACCCAAACATATGCGCACAGCAACTGAAAACATGGAGGAAAATGCGCCTGAACTAATTGACACTCCGATTTGAAAAGCATCTGATCTTATCATAAACCCCTGGTGTGTTTGGATGTACACAGGAGGAAACACCCGTCTATCACTCCTCGTCATGTGTCCTGGAACTGCTTTTCATCCCCTCGAGTGTGCCGCATGACAGTAGGCTACGCATGATGTAAGTAGGCTGAATATGCGCTCTATTCCTGACCCCTTGCATTGTTTTAGTTTTGTGAAACATTTACCCTGACAGGTATGCATGTTTTTCTATTTTAAAATCAGACCATTCATTGAATGTCCACATGGAAATCTATTGTCTTTCTCCAAATGTAAAATATTACGCACATGTAAAATGAGGCCTACTTTACAACAGTGTAAGGCTATTGTAGACAAATGGCTTTAACAGGTTTTGACATTTTGTTCAAGCGTTTTTTCTTAAAATATATATATAAACATTTACTGTATAGTCTATCTTTTCATTAATTAGGTCCACTTGAAATGTATAACATTACAATTATATTGTGATAACTGATAATTAAAAACAACTAATAGTTGTGGCGTCTTGGAGTGCTTTTTTATTTCTCTGGGGGAAGTGTTTTAGTGTTTTATGACTGTTTATGAGGCCTGTAAATTCACAGGGACATTGCATCTGAAAACAAGTTGCAGCAACAGACGTTGAAACCATTGCGTAGGGCAACTGTTCCAAAAATACGTTGACAGTTTTTTTTTTTAATGTAAACGTATTATGTAAACGTTTTTACTCAAAGCATAAGCGGAGATCACGTCACATGTGTTGCATCTCTACGTCACTTAGTCTATTAAATACAAATGTGTAATTGCCTGCAAGTATATATCACACGTGTGTTGTATTGCAACAATCGGTAAAATATACCTTTGTATCATGAAATGTGCAAAAGGTCTAATCTTGACATGCAATCTGTATAGAATACAGTTGCATAGTGTACGCTATTTGCTGCTCAAACGCGGGAATACGAATGTGTATATCGAAAAACTATGTTAAAAATACAAATACAACTGTAGATTAAAACTTATTCACAATAGTATACAATTCTAATAAATTACACGATATTTTCTATGAGGTTAAATGCGTAAATTATATGATTAAACTGGGTTAGGATGTCCAGTCACTGTAACGCGTCTGTGTGCTTCCAAGTGAATAACTTCGGTCAGTTAATGATAGACCAAACTCTATAGCCTTCCTTCAATATTTATGAGTCTTCCTTGGAACCTAACTTGTCCTTCATGGACTTTCAGGTCTTGTGAAGTTAGTAGACCGGAACTCAACAATCCTTTGACCAGAGCATCCGAGACCAGTTACAAATTGGGCCAAAATATTGTATTGTTAAGTTGCATTGGTTAACTGTATGATATTTGCAAGGATTGATATTTCAATTTGACATAACACTTAACATCGTGTAAAGTGTATTACGGGGTTATATATTACGTTATGTTGGATGGTTTTTGCATTACTATAAAGTTAATTTATGGCAGTGCACATTACACTGCTGGAGGCTAAAGCTCTGTGAAAAAATAAAGAATGTAATATCACTACATGTCTTTTGGTCTCTCCCTCTATCTTTCACCTTCTAACACACAGATGTGTGTGTGTATGTTTGTGTGTGTGTATGTGGGGGCGGGGTGTGTGTGTGTGGAGTTAAAGTAATCTTAGATGCAATTTAATTTCTCAAGTTCAGAATCTCATTACAGGAAATTAAAACATAGGCCAGTTAAATATTTTCCTTACACACACACAAACACACACACTCGCTTTGTCTTTCTCTCTCTTTGGGTTTCTATCTCTCTCTCCCTCCTCACCTCATTCCTCTCTCTCTACCAAGTCCACGACCCTAACACAGCAACACAGATTACAGTTAGTTTGCGTTTCCTTGGGAAGAACGCACATAACACCACAATATCAGCAATAAGCCAAATTACCCGTTTGCCACAGCTTAACTGTGGCCTCAAAACAAGGAAAGTTACAATGAGTGGATTCAGCTTGGTTTACTGAACAGGACTGCACGCTCCATTCGCTGCACAATGTAATAGTAACCTTGGAGCAGTCATCCGCTTACGTCTGTTTTTTTTTTTTTTTTTTTTTTTTATAGAAAGGGGAGGGGGAGCTAAAATCCAGTCTTTGGGTCTGGTCTTTCTGCGTGCGTGCCACAAATCTTTCCCAAACGCAGACACATCAAAGCTCGCGGCAACAGCAGCTCGAGAATTTACAACCTCTGCATTCTTCTACGTTTCACTGCCACCGGGCCCCTTGTACCTTTCCTGTTATCTCCTTCCCTATTCAGTTCCTTCTGGACGCACGCAATACCATGGTAAAGGCCGCAAGATCATCGGGGAAGTAGCACACATTTGTTTGTCAACAGCTGATACACACTGAACTGCAAAACACATTTACGCTGAAACACGCACACGAAAGCATTGAAATACCGTACAACACTGTGATAGCATACACATGCCTATCCACCCCCCACCCCCCTCACACACACACACACCAAAAACAATGCACACACAGAAACCCTTGCACTCAACCTCGAAAAGAACAAAATGTGTAGAATGTCTGGTGTTGTTCAAATGTGACCGCTAGATAGCAGCACAGAGTTAAGCACAAGCTTCAACTGCTGCAGTAACCCTGCGTCATTGGCGACGATCAACCACAACAAGAAAACACTGCAAAGCTGCAGTCTGGCATAATTGGACGACTTCTTTTGAAAACCTAATTCATCTTGTCAAAGGAAAGTGAAACAGCTAAGCCCAATCCACTCACAAAGGCCAACCTTTAAAAATCTGAATTTTGCTTGTATTTTACCGAATACAATTGTATGTTGTACAATGGATCCTTGCTCATGGTAGAATGCGTAAAGGTGGTTAAATATCTGAACTTCTGAACTTCAGACTGTTTTTTTATTTGTCATGACTAGTGTTTTGTTATTGTCAATAAGGTTTTCATTTAATATATTAAGAAATGCATATAATGTGTGTCCTTAAAAAGTCAGAGAAAGCGACAAATATCTGATCGATGATGCCATAGTAATTTATGATAATAATCTATAACTATTATGTTGAAATGCACGCGCACATGTTGACAGTCTTATTTCCAGACAGACTGTAAATAGGCCTATACTCATTGTCTCTATTTTTCTCTTGTTCTCTCTCTCTCTTTCTCTCTCTCGCACACACAAACACACACACACACCCAGAGAGACTCTCTCACACACACACACCACATATACACACGAATGGAAAAAATCTAAGTTAGATTAAAGAAATGCGTATCTCGAACCTAGAGATAAATACATACAGACACGACTGAATACAACGGCAAAAATATCCATTATCACACATAATACATTGTAGACAGATTTTAGATTGAGTTTATAAAACAGCGATAGTAAATTACTGATTGTTATTGAAGAAAACATTAACGCACACAATAAATTAATCACAGCTCAGAGCAATTGCTACTTCTTGATTTGGTTTGTGTGTCGGGGGTGGTGAGGGGTAAGGGGGTGTTCACAGACGGGGATACGACAAATGGAGACCAAAGGGTCTGGTGGTAAAAACACCACTGGATGATGCCCAGAAGGGGAAATGAGAGGGGGAATTAAGCAATAAAAGTAAGCTGAGCTCACCCAGCAGACACATACAAAAACATGGTCACCCGTCGCAGACATTCAGGCACTACAGTAACCTGGAAGCTTTGCGTCCTGATCTGGAAGTTGTACGGGGCGTCACGTTGACAAGCTCATGCGTAATGGAGGAATTGAAAAAAAAAAAGACGGTCAGACTCCCAGCCTATGCAACTAGTCAGTGATCTACAAAACACCAAGTTGCGAGTTTCATCCTATTTGTTTTCGTGGTCTAACGAGGAAATGGGAGTGTATGGAAATGCCGTACAGTCTAGTGCTCTTAGATTTAGAATTCCAAGAGATCACCCGAGACCGTACAGTATGCATTTGGTTACCGCGAGCTTCCGTCAAACCTCGCCCTCTACGCGCAGCCCGGGCATCGCTCGCTCCCACAAACACCCATCGTTCAGACAGCACTACACGGTTTAATATCGATATATGGCTCCGAGCAGAATAGATATTATAAACATTATGAATCTGACGGGATTAAGACATTTAAAGTATGAGGGAGTATTGTGCCACCATGGTTGTATGTTTAAATAAAGGTTGTGCACAAACAGTATATTAGAGTGATTGTTTAGCTTTGGTTACATTTAAGGTGCGGTCTAAAGAAACAACAGAACCTATTGACAGACAAGCATGGCTTACCTTTGTTGATAATCCGTCACTGAGCTCTTGGACAACGAGGCGAGCTTCACGCAGCTCGCGGTAACTGCATTCCTGTCCTCCGCGCTAGTCCAGTTACAAGCGCGTGAAGCCAGTCCAGCTCTTACCCTGTCGCCGGCCTTCTTTGCCCCTTTCATTCACATAACTTTACAGGAGTCAAGCATTATCTTCACATGAAAAATTAGATGCGACCCTCCGGCGTGCCCAGATTTCTCATATTCAGTCTCTCTCTCCATCTCAGCGGAAATCCCAATCACTGTCGGCCACATTAGCATAGCGCAAGAAGAGCGAGGAGGTAGGTCTCTTCCAGTCTCTCTGTAACACTAAGAAGAGGGGGGCACGAGCTTGTAGTGTATTTAAATTCATAAACGCGATTAAAAATCGTCTTTACAGAACCTTAAAGGAGCACAGTGTTGCTACATAAGGTGCAGTGGCCAAAAGAATGCTGCAATATAACCACTTGGGAAATCATAAAAAGTTCATGTTCACGGTTACCCATCCACATGACCAT
Source organism: Hypomesus nipponensis (assembly GCF_054491055.1). Lineage (NCBI taxonomy): Eukaryota > Metazoa > Chordata > Actinopteri > Osmeriformes > Osmeridae > Hypomesus > Hypomesus nipponensis. Next base: position 21,678,440 of record NC_140377.1, read on the forward strand.
CCTCGGCCAATCCCAGGACCCAGGCACTCATAAAGTTCTATCACAAAGTTGTAAATTTTCATAAAACAACAAGGAATTTATTGCATTTCTTCATGACTGCTTTAGCAGCAGTGGTTCCTCAGTCGCCATCTTTTTCTACAGAAAATGAAGGACCAAAGAGGATTTTCCTTCGAGTTTGACAAAGAAAATGCCAGCATATTTTAGGTGATATTTGTAGGCCGATCAGTGGGACATGAAAGCTGAGTGTGTATGTGTTCCTGCGTGCATTTGAACATTTCCCCCTACATTTTTTTTATTGGCTCATATCATCCCTGTTCAGAAAAAAAGAGTAATTACAAAATTAAAAACTGAGCTAATTATTGTTAGCGTACACTACCAATCTCAAAACAGATTTTAATGTAAGTAATGAGTTGAATTACTATAAAACACTTTAGCCTAATGCACACTGTCATGCTGAAAACATCCACACCACGAGATTATGACAAACTAGATTTAACGCTAAAACTGTTTTTTACAGATGTCTTGCTTCCTTACTGAAGGCATTCTCCTGATTTCTATAACACACCCAATAAGAAACATGAGAAACATGCATTTCATATTTCAGTATGATATTTTATTTATTTGCAGATATTGTTGTGTTATGTAAAAATACAACCACAGTGGGCTACTCAATGCGTAATGCAAACGCATGGTTTTAAGAAATTTAATAATGATCAGATTTACTGTAACAAAAATTATCTTGAATACAAACTGCTCAGTGAATTTGAATTCTTCAATAATGTGTTGAGTCCCAAATATGAAAAGTATTGTTATTTGAAGAAGTATCATGGAGCTACACGCGTGCCTAAAATATTTTGCATGCGGTATTCAATAGACTGAAAAAATGCCGATGTATTGAGACAAGTCCTAAACATGAAAGTAAAAATATCCTTTCTGATATGGTTGTTGTTTTCAGCAGAGCCGTGCGGTGCTTCCGTTGTGGAAAGGCCCAGGGTTACATATTAACGAAAATTAAAAACGGGGACAAAAACAAGAACAAAAGTCTTACCACGCATTGTTACACGTTCTAAAAAGTTGACACTCAGGCGGACGTTTTCTTACACGTCTGTTTCCAATTTTGTCGATCTTATTTGTTATTTTTATTGGGGTTTCCGGCCTTTCATTGATGCAATAAACGCATTTAGAACCAGTTACAGCCCCAATATAACAGTCTTGCTTTGGCTACAGGGGCCTGAATACGTCAGGCCCAGGACACAACACCCATCGAATATTGCCCTTACGGAGACATTTTACTAAACTGAATTTATATTAGTGCACTGATGTTGAAGCAGATTTTCACAGGGGAAAAAACTATGAATGAATCTTATTGTATAGGCTTTATACACAACATCCAGTTGCAATGCCTTGGATGTTGACAGCCAAATAACACCGCTAGTTATGAACAAGTTAACGTGCGGTTATACAAACATGGAAATAAATTAACTATTTAAAACAGGCCTTTTACCACTGCTCATCAGGCTTCTAAAATTAAATCAGTAGAAATGTTGAGCGAAATGTGTGTTATTGAGAATGATGAATCTGATATAGCAATACCACTGCAGCAGGAACCACATATTGCCCGTATAGGAATCCAGGAGATGTTAATGATGTATCTATGTTAATCAAGATATTTGGTTCATTAGAAGTTGTCAAAAGAGGTCGATTGATTTTTAAAATATATTTTTTGACCATTGTGTTTGATAGGCATAGTTTTGCCGGTAATACTCTGTCTCTGATATAGCGTTTTTAGGCTATACAGGCAAAAACCAAAAGACACCAAAACACACTTCTTACTTATTGATTATTTTTATTGACATAAACATATTGTGCAATTGTAAAACGAAACGTCCCTCACAACGCAAAAATATACATTTCCTAGGCTACATTTTGTGGTCCACTGTACACATCAACAATAAAAAAGACTGCATCAAATCAAATTGCATAGCGGTAAAACTCATTAGCCTATCAAAACGACTAAATACAAACAGAGGTACACAGAGGATAACAGAATATAACAAGAATGACCTTTGAGATTTTCTAAACCTCCGAAAAGCTGATCCCTTTTAAGGATAGCTTTGGCAACGAGCGTTTTGCAGTTTTACAAGTCGATTATGCAAGATTATACGACTGACTGCAAAAACAGAACAAGCAACATCAATGCAGGGTCAATTAAAATACAAGCAACATTAACGTACAAGACTATCCTATCAATTCAAACAAACACTTTCCTTTAATACAGGCCCACCTTTACCAAAAGAGTCCTTGGCTTTGGACTTCAAAATTATAAACAATGATCTTAGTAGGTAGTATTGTATGTTTGACTATTCAGTGTAAGATAGGGGAAATTGTCACCCTTGATTTTATCCATATCAGTCCTATTAGCTATACTCCTTCATTGTTCCTGTAATAACGCTACTCCTCTTCATCCTCCTCTTCTTCTCCTGCCTGTTGCTCAGTTGTAGGGGAGCTCTGTCCGGTCGTCTTATTTTCTTTCTTCCACTTCATCCTTCTGTTTTGGAACCATATTTTGATCTGTCGCTCGGTGAGGCACAGCGCATGAGCTATCTCGATGCGTCGTCTGCGCGTCAGGTAGCGGTTGAAGTGGAACTCCTTCTCGAGCTCCAGAGTCTGGTAGCGCGTGTACGTCTGTCGGCCTCGCTTCCTGTCTGCACCTGTAAACAACAGAGAGGATGTTCTAGGATGTTTGGGCAATGAGCAACCTTTTAAAAATGCAGCACGAACTTCTTTCTCAAAATGTGCATTATTAATGCATACATATGGCCATATATACATATATTTGTTACCCTTAATGATATCTTAAAACACCTGAAAATAAGGGCATTGTCAAATTGGAATTGTGTTAAGACTATAACGCCAACAGTCCTATAACAAACAAAAAAAACGCTCCTTGTTTAATTGATATAAGACTGCACTGAGAATATTAGAAACTAAAAACTAATATAGGCCTACGTGTGGTTAGGCCTACTATAATCCTTAACATATTTGGTTACACTTGTAGCCTTCCTATTGGCATATTGGAGTGGATGAAAAGAGTAGTTCTCAATTTATTTCAAAAGACTGAAATATATCTGACTCTATACCTATCTCTCGATAGATACTCAAAATTGACCTGCCCTCCCAAGAATTTAGGGCAAGTTAATGATGTTGTGTGGCTTTTAACGTGGTTTCTTTTATAGTGCCGTTACACCAACAGCAAGCTATATCGTTTTACAAGCCTACACGCCCATTGTTATTTATATGAACAATTTAACCTAAAACATTTGTCATTGCATGTGTGCCGTGGCACTTGTAAAGTTTCAAAACAGTGGCTTCACGGGAGACGCAGTTTATTCTTGGATATAGGTGATGAAAGTCTGCTCCATGAACAACATCCAGTTGCATAATCCTACTCCTCCTGATTCTTTAACACGAAAGACCGCACATTCCATTGCCTGGGCTGGAATGGGATTTTATATTCGCACAACAATATCCTATATGTCAAGGTGCCATGTGGTGCATTCTCAAATCACTACTTTGTCGCACTGACATAGTTGAGGAACAAAACATAATAGTTCCATGTTGCCACACGTGTATTTGACTGGTTCAAAAGTTCCGCTTACGATGCGAGTGGGTCGGGTCTACTGCCGTTTCCGCTCCAGGCAGACAGACAGCGTATAATGGAGTCTACAGCGGCTCGCGTATCCTACTATAGTTTTATTGAACGCAGTGGTCCCTATGTGTGGTTCTCATTTCCTCTATACTGAGTGGCGACGTGTCACTGTCTGGGTGAATGCTGGCTCAATATGAGACATGGACAGAGTTTGAAGGTTAAGAGAGAGTCTGGGGAGAGAGGGAAAAATAGAAGGGAGTATTCATTCTTATTGATGATATTTTTCTCTCCTCATGTGTCCTGGGTGATTTGTTCTTCAACACTGACTGCCTGGCTGGAATTCTTCAGCGTTTCAACAAGGACGAGTATTGTACTCGGTAGAGACAGACTACACACGCGATTTAAGCATTACACATCCAGAGTTTCTTCTTTAATATAAGAAATATAGATTTCATTTGAGGTCTGTGCGTGGGAGGGTATCTAAAGACTAATTTATGAGTGATTCTTTATATGGTGAAAGACATTTAGAAAAAGCCAAGTGCCATTTCTGGTGCACATATAGCCTACAATTTCCTTTTGCTTTCTATAAAGAATTTAAGTTAAATTACCTTTTAACTCAGAGCTCCAGTTTCATTTAAATTAAAATCTACAACTTTATTACAGGCCAATAATACGAATAGACTATGGCATACAAGATAGGATTCATGGGTATTTTTGGCCGATCTCATCCCCTCTCTCTCTCTCTCTCTCTCTCTCTCTCTCTCTCTCTCTCTCTCTCTCTCTCTCTCTCTCTCTCTCTCTCTCTCTCTCCCTATGTGCTCGCCCTTGTCTCTCTGTGTGTATGTTTCTCTTATGTACAGAAGGCTTTGTCGGATGTTTGTGAAGTTAAGTTGAAAGTCAAAATGAAAAACGAGATAAAATGATCTCAGTGTATGGCGCACCATGTAACTGATTATATGATCCTTTACACATGAGTTTCCATCATATAGTGCAGATATATTTATGCAAAGCTATTCTTAACATGTAAAAGGCTGCCTCTGCGTCATTAGGGTGAAGCCGAGGGTCCTGCTCAAGAAGCAGCAAATATGAGGGATGAGATCACGTTACACAAACCATAATAAACTGTTATCTCAGCGGAAAACATTCAAAAGTGAAATTTCTTCTGGAGTTTCTGATGATTTCTATTGCCGTCTGAACAAATCTATGGTTGGCAAAGTGTCCTAAATAGGAGCACATTTCCTTGCTAACAAAATGTAAATAATGCATAGGCCTATTTCACACAGCTGCTTAAATGGTTAACACACAACTGACGACAAAAAAGAAAACCAAGCCAAAACGTGTGGAAACGAACAGCCTGCCGGTATGTGAAATGTCAAAAGAGTTGATAACGAGGATATATCTGTTTCAAAACTATTTATGTTGTTGTATGTTTTACGCCAGCGGCTAACAAGAGGGTGAGAGAGGTGAAACTTGACAACTGACAGATAGGAACTTTGTGGTAGTGCTAGCCAAAGCCTTGAATGCCTCCAGAAAATCATTAGACCGAAAGTTGTCAGCTTCTAGCCCCACATAATTAGAAGGTGTCTGTTCCTTCTATAATAGATTTTTCTAGGGCATGAAGCACCTTAACAAGTACACAACCCACAGACAGTCAAGCACGTACGCCCACGCACACACATAACATGTAGGCTACACAATCACATAGGTTTTAATAGGCTATAGTATGTGACAATAGAATATATTATTTTGGATTGACTTTTGAAACTGTCATGCTCAATGAGAAATGTGGGGCAGTATGTCTTTGATATCCAACAGCTATTCCAGTGAACGCTAACGTTTTCAGAAGCAGTGTTATTGTACAGGAATGCTGTTCTGTTCATTCAGAGGCGAGAGTAACAGCAAATCTGTTACTGTCCTTAAAAACAACTTTAACAAAAGAACGTCATGGAGAAGCCATTGCACACTGTGTTTTCTTCGACTATTGGAGCAGGGTTAAATAATCCTACGCCCCCTCTCTTCCTCTCTCTCTCTTTTAACACAATACCTCCTAATGAATATTCAGATGTCTTAAATTATGGTTTTATGGAGGTCGTATAGCAATAAAAGATCTGCACTGGCAAAGCGACGTAAAGCATAGTTCGGGAAGTCGTGTTGGCCACTCTGCAACGGCACAGTTTACAGATCGTTTAACGTCATTATTAGGTCTGAGCGAGCAGCCCCCGCAACCTAACCTCTCTTTACCTGTTATATTTTACAAAACCCATAATTTCTCCTACCTGAGCTTCTCATCCAGGGGTAAATCCGTAAGTTGTCCTCGTTCTGTTGCTCTGCTTTGCCGCAGCTGGAAAGCTTGGACGGGTCACCAGAGCAAACCATGGAGAGGCTGGGATGGTCAAACGGAGAACAGTGCATGTTCAGGGAGCCGGCGCCCAGCCCGTACGCAGAGGTGTACATACCGGGATTTTGAGAGGGCATGTTTCCTCCATTGTTGTACAGTCCGGACAGTGATGAGGAAGAAGAGAAGGCTGCTCCGCCGGAGCCCGATACATAGCTACCGGTACGCGGTGAACTAGACGCAAAAGCGCACGAAGTTTGCTCTGGAAATACCCCGGTTGGGAAAACCGAACTTGCTGCTTGATATTTGGAAAACAAAGCGTTCGCATAATACAATGAACTCATAATTTGACCGGTGATTTGTAGGCCGGGAGGTTTTAGTGTCGGTTTTACGAGGTACTGTGATATATTACAGTATTACAGTCTAGATTTACACCAAAAATCACCCCTTTTTCCTCTGGGGCCACGTGATAGGGGCCATGTGGTACAAAGCCCTCCAATTACAGCAGGGCTGGCCACCACTCGGTTAATGTGGAAAAAAGTGCACCACTGACCATGCACATAAATACTTTAGCCTATGTTCAATGCAAAGGCTCCTCCAATCAAGCTACTAACAAGAAGCACAAAAATCGATGGCCAATAGAATGTATTCGGTTATCACCTGACGCAAGACGCAGTGATTAAAAAAAGGGCAAGCACCACAAGCATCCGACTGAAATAGACTATGCACACATCTTACATGTCCTTCTCTGTGGACATGCACACAAATAAGGAAACTCCCATTTATTTCCATATTGATTGTACTTAACTTTTCTGTGTGTGTGGTCTTTCAGCACAGTTCCAGCAAGAAAACATAGCTTCTGTTATTATGGCGGTGCGCCGCCATGTCTTTGAGCTAGAGTCCAATGTAGGGCCCACTCACTAACGACTCCCTCTTTGAGAGAGCCTTTCTACTTCAGAGCATCTTTCTGCCCACAGCAACCATCCCCCGTACAACGGCATTGGTTGTGGACAACACAAGCACTGTTGTGTTCGACGGGACAGTAAAGGCCTCGAATTGCAATCTCGAAACGCCTCGCCTCACTTTCCACGACCTTATGCCCAATACTGGACAGACCTCCACAGAATCGAGCCAATTGCCAATGTCCCAGAGGAACAAAAAAAGCACATTTTCAAATGTCACTAAACGTTTTGTTTTATCTGTATGATGACTCCTTGGATCAGCTGAATTTATAAGGTTGAATGCCATCTCGAGGTGCCGAGGCTCGAACTTTCCTCTTATGGTGCGCAAACTTACACAAGCTAAGGATGGCAAAATGACTCCGGTATTAACCCAGTTTATTCATTAAACCCTGTTTAATGTACCACCATCTATGTATCTATGTGTCTACGTATCAATGTATCTATGCATCTTTCTATATCTCTATTTATCTCTCTATCTACCTATATATAGATCTATCTATCTAGATCTAGATCGTAAAGATTTTTGACACGTGAAATGTTGTTGCCATACGTCATCCCTGAATTATTGTTTACGAAAGTAGCCTTCATCAAACATGGTTTCAATGAGGCTTTGAATGCAAGTTATGTCATTTACGTGACACTCATGTTAGAAGCTAATTATTTTGTCTTACACTTAATAGTTTGATCAGGAGACAGTAACCGTGAGCCCGCACCTCGCGCACCTCGACAGGAAATGAAGCATAGAGAACACCAATGATGTCACGGATTCTCGCTTGTAAACTTTATTGTGTCCTCTTTCTTACGCCGCTTCAAGGTTTTAGACAATAGAACAAAGTGATGAAGTAACATAAAAGCATATCATCAAGTCCCCCATAAACTAATTCACAAGTACAGCACATTCTGTTTCACAGTAAACGAGGGGTCACATGAAATACTTTTTTATTATTCTTTTATTTTATTCGTTTTTTGCACTGTGCGCATGCTTACCCAAGAAAGAAAGACCATCAATTAAAACAAATGAACTAAGAAAGGACAAGTGTAAAAAGAGAAATACTACGGCATAAATAGGCAGTTTCATGTTGTTGGAATTCATTATTTGCTACGTCATCATAACATAGAAGAGATAACAGTAAAAAGTGCACCATTTAACTTAAAAACTATACAGCTGCCAAAGATAATTGTTAATGATAAAATTCTAACAATAGCCTAGAAATATTTCACGATAATTGTTCCACAAGGTAAGGAGGCTATCTTTTTAAACGCTATAATATTTTCCCGACATTAGATTAAAAAGTACAAATGCTTCATTTCTCCCGTTCAAATGTTATGTTTTGTCTCCAGACAGCAATAACAACATAATAGTCTTGTCCTTTAAGTCGCTGTGTAGAGACGTTCATCTAAAACGTGGAATGGCTCGCCAAAGCCATGTTTGCGAAACACAACCACATGCTGGTCCCCCTCATTCCTCCTCTTTCTCCCCCTCTCTCTCTCTCTTTCTCTCAATGCTGCCTTTCCGTGGTCCTGATTCAAATTCCCCATCCCCCCTATAGCTTTTTACATTTGCTTGGTTTTGTCGCAGTCTTCACCGGACGACTGTGCCCCGCCACTTTGTTGCTCCTTCTCCCGCTTCTCCTTCTCGATCTCCTCCTGCTCGGACTTACTGCTGGGGAATTTGTCTTTGTTGTTCTCCTTTTTCCATTTCATCCTCCGATTTTGAAACCAGATTTTCACTTGTCTCTCGGTCAGTCCCAGAGCATGCGATACCTCGATCCGCCGCTTGCGGGTCAGGTAGGGGTTGAAGAGAAACTCCTTCTCGAGCTCCAGGGTCTGGTAGCGGCTGTAGGTCTGGCGGCCTCGCCTCCGTCCGGCAGCTGCTGGCAAAAGAGGGGGCACGTTTGAGAAAACGCATGCAGATATAGACAAGCAATCCTGTTCATATTTTCTATATCAAAATGCTCATCCACATTCCCAGCAATCCTTCATGGTCTAGGTTGAAACTATAAATTCTACAATTGTTTCACTTTTGCTACCCCCCAGGTTAACATTAAAGTCTACTTTTTAGTATTTTAGTATCGCTTCAACGACCTCCGAATGAGCAAAATGAGCATGATATTATTCACCATAAACCAGATCGTAGCAACACACAGCTCCACATACATTCGAGGCAGTATGAGTGGGACCATAAAGCCCAAGTCAATCCTGGGGGGATCGGCCACCTTGTAGCAACATAATCCCCGAAACCACTGTAAGTCGTAAAAGCTAGTAGTAAAACTTTGACCGGGGTGAGAAGTAGAGAATCAGCTGCAGGCTGGTAGCTCACACATGGAGAAGAAAGCTACAATCCTCTTCCTGTTTCTATATGGTGGGGTAATTAAACTATAAACTCATTCACAAGTTTTGAACACCATAAAACAATAAATGCTTTGCTGGCTTTCCCTCTGCACACAGGAAATGCGCCTAAACTCTCATTGTGGTTGACGGTTAAGGTTTAGCTCTCTTCGCCACAATAGCCGCGTTTTATTCCTCGATCTAAGCAGTGTTTTCAAACCAAGCTCGGGGGCTCACCTTGCGGTCGCATCCACGGGAAAAGCTGCGTCGGTGACGGGCTTTGCTCTGTCCCTTCAGTGTCATCACCGATGCCACCAGCGGCAAGTTTACAATCGTTGTACTGCACCAAATCCGCGTCCTGCGCTCCGAAAAGCGTCTGCCTCTGGAGAGCGTCGTACCCATAGAAGTTACCCGGTTCTCCGTGGCACGTTACCGCACAGGGACTTTGTTGATATGGTGCGCTGGAGAGTGTGGACGCGCCATGGTGGTAGAACTCCTGGATCTGAGGGGGATGCTGGAAAGTTGCTCCACTGCCGGGTCCATATACTACGGTGGGTCGACTCCCTAAGTCCTGCGCGAACCCGCACTCGTAATAATTGGGACGTAAAGAGTCTCCACTTTTGTATTTGGAAAAAAGAGAGTTGACAAAATATGAACTCATCTTTTGTTGTTGTTGATTTTGTTTGTTTGCTAGTGTTTGTACAGACACGAACGCTCGAAAGGACCGATGTTGGGTCTAAAAAAAGAGCCCAAGCAGGTTAGCAATGTATGGACTAAGATACTGTTGTATTTCAAAATACCCTAAATAGCTGAAGGTACAATGATGCCGATTCCATAAAATCGTATCCTCTGCTCCTGCATCACAATTCCGGTATGAGGTGCCAGTTCACAAACAGTTTTCTGTGATTTACTCCGCTGCAAATGAGTTGTTTCATATTTTGCGGTGTCTTTTCACGATAATTTGCATCTATTATCAGGTCCTCATCCCATTGGCTTCTCGCATCCCCACACGGACCCTGCTCTACGCGCCTCTGATATGGAAGAAGTGAGAGAATGAAAAAGGGAGAAAATGAGAAAGGGAGAGAGACTGAGAGGGAGCGAGGGACTAGGGAGGGGGAGAGGGGTGTTCGAGGGAGAGAGGAGTTCGAGGGAGAGAGGAGGGAAGAATATGCGCATTAATATATTCAAGCGGGTAAGTTAATGAGAAATCTGCCGCTCTGCATCAGATCAAATCACACAGCACCCCTGCCCCCCATGCCACCCCACCCCTACGTACCCACTCTAAACCTCCTCCCGAATAGATTGATTTTTAGCATGAAGCTAATAGGCAACTTAAAGGGATGCACATTCACTCATTAATTTCTAAATTCTAACGAGGTGAGCGAGCCCCGGTTTTACGAAAATGTCAGGGTCGTGCAGGCAAATTGTGAAAGTACACGACTTAATTGGTATCAGTTTTAACAAGTCCTATAAATGTAATTGCTGTTCTATAACAACTTCCCAAAGCTCTGCCAACGTCTAAGACGTATAGGAAAATAAACGAGGTAGTCAGATCTAACATTTTGATCATCGTATTTTTATAAATATGATATTCATAAAGCTTTGAAGCTGTCTGAAAGGAGTACCACTTGTGGTATAATAGAGAAAGTGGTTGTAAATGGTTTAACAAACTATAAAATCCTATAAACGCCGGGGCTGTTTGTTGTTTACACCGTGCATCAAAAAAGCTGTTGAGATTTTACGAGGTTCCACGACCAAAGCCATAAATGCTTCACTCGGAGCAATTTCATCGATGCAGAAATATTCAAGTATTTAATTGTCATTTTAGTTGCGTTTCTATACAGACTGTCATTATAAAATCAGATAATTTAACCCTGACTTATTTGTTGAATAACTAACCAGGAAGAACTTGTGGAAAGGTTGCTTTCGTTAATAGGGTACCCTAATAAAACGGAAATATTGTTGAATGGGATTAACAGAATAATAGCCTGATGTAGCCTAACGAGAGTAGCCTACAGACATGCACGTCGCATAGCCTTAATCAGAGTTTAGATTGTGGCCAACAAAAAATTTTCAGCGGGTTATCCAACTATTTGTTCATGTAGGCCTATTCATCAGATTATGATATAGCCCAGGTTATTTATTTTAATGCTGAAAGACATGCCAATGTTATGCAGGGGTTTGATACTTGCAGAATTGTGGTGTCCTTAACAGGTTATCTGTTTGAATGTATGGTTGGAGCTGTGTTGTGTTATTGTCAATGAGTGCGCAAGGCTGTTGTGTAACCGGAATTGGAAAAAAGAATACATGTTAAGTGTTCAGACTATTTGTATAGACAGATGTGCTACTTTTATGTACAACATATGTAGGTGTATAATATTTTTTTTTAAACACATAAAACTGAATCCAAATCTCAATTTTAAGCAGTGTTTAGAAAATGGTAAGCGTTAGGCTACTTCTGACCTTCCAACTTTCGGTAGGCTATTAGTATAGCTTTCTATTTGTTTTTTCTTTCATTTTGATGATTTGTACATGTTATGTAAGCATATTTGTAATAAAGTTATCATGGAAGCAAATTTAAACAAGCAGTCTCTGTTGGATTCATTTTTTATCAATCGTTAAAGGCTGTAATCATTCTGACAATCTATCGAGTACAATATGCCACTGTCTTTAAAACAGAAGTCTTTCTTTCAAACCACGAGACATAAAATAGCATCAAGTAAATGAAGCCTGTGTGAAATCAAGATATTGTCAACGTCAAAACTTAGACTATAATTATTCGACTCAAGTTGACTTGTTAACATCATACGATAATTGTAGGCTTAATCTTCTTTGATATTCCGTTTACCAAACCAATAGTGTAGTATCATTCTTAACTGCGAATATGAATGGTCCTAGTTGAAGTAGAAGTTTATCCAAGGATGTAGCCTAATATATTTTGAAATCGAAGGCCTATATCAACAGCCTCGTGATTATTTGACCCCTCGGCTGTTTGTAACTCCACAGAAAACATTATCCACGATTTGTGTAGGCTAATGTAGACTTAATCCTTCCTAAAGCATTCTGATAAAAAATCATATGTATAGGTTACCATACGTCTTCTAGACTACCTGAATATTTTTATATTAAGTTTTAGTCCTTTTAGATTCCAGAAGAGCTCCTGTTTACTCTTACCGTCGTCATTATTTTTAAAAGCTTTCACTGGTACGGGTGAATACGATACTAATTTTCTTGTCTTCCCTGAAATCCTGCATTTATGTCAGTACCAAATACCAAGTTTAGCAGTGTGAAGTGGATTGTCCGTATTTCCAGCTGACATTGGGATATAGGCAGAAAACACGAAAACGGATTTCTTTAGTGGAGCAACATTGCCACCTAGAGGTCATTCAGCGATACGCCACAGGCCACATTTCAGGTTAACGACGGTTTATGATATCTATAAACACGACACATAAACCGGCATAATGAGGGTGTTTAAATATACTCTATATGCAATCAAAAGCCATATTTGAAGAACGTAAATAAGAGTGAGATTTAGACGTATGTGTTCTAAAATGAGTAAAATATAAGGAATTTAGTATTTTTGCAACACAACACAATAAAATAGCTATTTATTTCTGATGAAAAGAAAGAAGCTTAACAATACTATGAGATTGTGTGGATGGGCTATGATTACTAACACACAATATACTGGACTTTATGAGATGTATCTGATATTTTTTCACAGCTATTGTGGTATGAGTATCATTACAAACTTTATCTTACTGGCTACTTTAATAGTCTTCTTAATATGCTATGTAACAGTATTGATATATAGACTAAAAATGATGAATAATACTAACAAATTATATATATATATATATATATATATATATATACTACTAATAAATAGTATGATTATTATCATTTATATCTTTATCATATGTGGTTGGCGGAGGTGGTGATACAGCTAAAGGTTATTGTTATCATAATTTTATAATTATTAGTAGGCTATCTTTAAACGTATTATTATTATTATTATCATTATTGCCGTAATGAAGAATACATTAAACATCATGCCTGTAGCTCATAGCCTACACTGTATTGTGTCTTATTTCTCTTGTGGTAAGCCCCATTTAGTTGTGTCTACGTTTTAGGAAAGCTAACATGAAAAAGTCACCTAAATATTTGTTTTATTTAATCTAATCTTAATTTAATATCTTGCAGTTTACCAATACAAATATGTTAGCCTATAATTTAGCAGAAAACTAAGCAATATACCGTTGTTATTTGCTTACCATGTTAAACAATGTTTCCTTTAGTGGGGTGATTCAAATTCGTGAAATGCTCAACAAAAACAACAAAAAACACACACACACTTCATTCAATAGCATATGAACATATGACATTTTGTTTTTCAGGAATTCTCAACCGTTTTTATAGTCGTGACAGGAAAATGTATTTGATTAAACATTGAGCACATCACATTGTGTATAAATGTAAATTTAGGAGCAGTGTTGGAACAGACAGCTGGCTCAACTCTGGAAACCATTGCAACCAATTCCACGACCTAAACATCTAAAAGGCCTCACTAGGCTGCCACAAAACTGGAATCCATAGTCCTGGCTCGAGGTTGTAAACACATTAAGGTCCCGCTATCTCAGACGTCTCGCCAGAATCTTTTTGTAGCGTTTTATGACCCGCTATAAGACCGCCAGGATTCTCTCGGAAGTCAGACAAAAGGAAGAGCCGAGAACACTGGACTGTAGCCATTTATGTCGAAGTCCAGACCTCCTCGCGGACAAACGCCCATTCGCGCGGAATCCGTAAACAAACGCAGAAAACAAGAACCACAATCTAAAAAGGAACAACGTATTCAGTCACCGATGGAGGTATCCTGGATTGTTCTGATTGCTGAACTTCCAGACGGATATTGAGTAGGACTTGAACATTTAGCCCTTCTCTACCATGTTTGCTTTACAGCCGTTTAGTTCGTAACCTTCAGAAATTTATACCCTATAAAGTTTTATGGCAGTCATATTCTTTTATTGCGGCACACCGCATTGAATTTTCTTTCTCTTCTTTTATGACAGTCGACTTCCCATCCCCTCCTCCCCCAAGCAAGAACCTACATCCTCTTCACTGTTTGTTTCCTCTTTGGAATGCCAAAACAACACACGCAACAAAAAAAAAAAAAACTTAAATCAGAGACCATTGCCATGCCAAAACCCAGACCTGTTAGGAATAGGACCTGTTAATATAGGCGCCAAATGCAGGAACAATTGTACACGATTACATAAACATGTGCTTGAGTGTTACATTTTCATACGTCTGTTGGGCACATCTGTAGACCATATCATTGGCTCAAGCTTCAAAATATGATTAATTGGTACAGGATGTTTGATCCAGAGAAGACCATCAGACGATAGGGCACTGTAAACTTACCCAACCTCGCACACATAAAACGTTTCAAGCTCCACTTTGTGTTTTTTCTCCCTTTATAAACTTCACCATCTACAATACTGCGACATTCAAATGTATGTGTCTGAACGGCGTTTCCTTTGGTACCCCATCAGGATTGTCGGTTTTTCCTATATGCCGATATTTTCACATGTTCATCATTTATAGACTGGCGAAAACGGATCATTTTACAGCTTTAGCTTTCTGTCAGGCATATAAACACTAGGAGAAATGAACTAAACAACGACTGTTTTCTTCCTTAACACCAAGTCGAAAACAGGGTGTTAAAGAATACACAAAATCTAATTGTGCCAAATAAGTGTGCTTGATTAACTTCGAAATTGTTTTGCCACTGGACTGACGCTTCGTAATTATTTTTTTTCACGTGAGGGCCTCGTGCAGTGTAATCTTGGCCAAATTGGCGCTTTGAGCTTTAAGCAAAAATTCAAAACGAATGTTTTCAGCTCGAGACATATTTTGAACACATGCTATACTCAAAGACGAAATGAAATCTGGACTGTTCTTATGAGAATAGCACATGGTGATATTATGTGAATTAGCGCCCAATACTGAACTGATATGATGCTGATACCTTTGATGACCAAACGACTGTCAACTTCCATTAAACTAGATGTGCATTCACATATTACGCATATTTTTGCAATCCAATACATCCCTCGAAGTTCCCAAGAGCAATGCAAAATGAATACACAGTGTTCTAATGTAAACTCATTTAATACGAAACCAGCATCGACAGTGCCATCATTGCAAGGCTAAACAACACAACTGATGTCAATTTACATGAGGGACACAACAGGGTAATTTATATATATAACAAGCAATTGGAGGAGAGGCTATTGTGG
Organism: Hypomesus nipponensis; assembly: GCF_054491055.1. Lineage (NCBI taxonomy): Eukaryota > Metazoa > Chordata > Actinopteri > Osmeriformes > Osmeridae > Hypomesus > Hypomesus nipponensis. The sequence continues at coordinate 21,694,016 of NC_140377.1, forward strand.
AATCAGTCGACAGATCCTGCAGCTGTTATTAAAAGAGAAATGTCCAGTTGAGATGATACGTGAGATGAAAGCTTGGGCGCAAGTATTCTTGAGATCTAATTGCCACCAAGCTGCATTGACTACATACGGCCTCGAAAACATTTAAGCTATAATTTAGAATACCTATAAAGTCGGCATAATAGCATCTCGTGAAACAGTATTTGTACAGCCTATACAAATAAGTAGACATAATGGAATATCGACAACTGCTAAATCAGTAACCTCTCACATATTCTAAACAACATGTAAACAATATCTCAAACATGTAAAACGACGTCTATAAATCTGTTAATAAGGCTACAGTCTGATGTCACATTTTACCAACGTAGGCCTATACTTTTTTGACTCAAAACTCAAAATAACGGTTTACATATTTACAATAAATTATAAATCATTCAAAAACATATTTGGATACATTTCATATCTTAAACACACAAACATAACTACCAAACTAAATGTCGTTTTAGGATAATCGTCATGCGCTAACCATGTAAACATTTTTACTCTGGACATTGGACAATGTGACATATTGGTTCAAAAATTTTAAAAGAAGTGGGCCTATATATTTTGTAGTTACTAAAGCATATTATGAGTATTTGACCAAGTCTTTTGAATGGGTGACTATTCACTTTCAACTAATTGAATTGGAAATCAAACTGTTGTGAGCCTTTCCAGTCTTTAGCCTATGGATAGACATACATCGAATCTAAAACAAAACTTTAGCCTAGAACTATTTGTTAGCCTAAGAGAACCACCTGAAAGGTTTCCGTGAAGATGAAAACACATTTCAGCTGTGGTTGGGACAGTTATTTAAAATCAGAAAACTTCGAGGGGTTGTTTGTTTATGCAGGGGTGTGTGCCCAATGTAGGCCTATATGCTTGAATCGTGGCTCACGGCCATGACCGTATTAATTGTAGAAATTCCCTGACGCAAATGGGGGCCCAACTTAAAACGGTAACCAGTTGTTTGTGATGTTCTACAGCCTATTTACTATTAAACGTATTATGGTTTAACAATCAGACCCAAAAAATACATTGGTAGCAATAGTCACAGGTAAACTATGTTGGTGTAAGCTATCTCCACCTCTGAATATATTGGTAAGAACATGCATTCGGAGAAGAAGTGTTGTAAACGTTACTTTTAACCCACAATTAACTTCAGATATAGCTACACTCTACAAAAGAAGGAATAGGCTCGTACAATTATGGGTTATTGTTTCATAAGTCTACAAATAAATAAATTCAATTAGGCACGATGTTTTGTGACTTTGATAAGTGAAAGGGTGTTGGCTAGGCTACCATTAAGATGAAAATCATAATTACACAAATGATAATTAGACAAATAGGAAGAACACACTAAAGGCAAGATCAATAACTTCATCCTATTCATAATACAAATTATATTTATCAATATCACAACTTCATTGTGATATCTTATGTAATTGAATCACACAGAAACATGGCAGGTCTGTTCTTGATAAGGGTCCCACAACTGATCCCAACATTTCCCAAACATTTCCCTTAGTCAACATCACCAATCCTATCTTGGGATTTCAAAGGAGGAATGAAACAAATAAACAAAACTGAATAAAATTCACGTTGCACACATATTTAACACCGACGGTTCCTCTTATTTATTAATGATCACATGAAACCGACGTTTCAGCACCTTTGCGTCGCTCCTGATGAAGCGTTGGTGTCATGCGTAAAGCAATAAATAAGCAATAAAAGTAGTGCTTGCAAAAGAATCGTCGGTCACTCCTCTCTACACTGAAAGGGGGCTCTTTCTCTTGGTCCGCCCTTCCGTAATGTCAGCGTGTGTGTTTTTGACTTGGATATGAAAAATACAGCGTAATAAACAAGCGCTTTGCATCCCTGCTTATAGTCAAATACAGTTCATTTTAGGGCAAGAAGTCCGGGAAAAGCAGGCTTTTTGTAATGGAGGTTTTGCACTCATAAAAGTCTCTCTTTTCATTCCTTGGGTTGGTCTTTGTTCATTTTCTTCATTTTCATCCGACGGTTTTGGAACCATATTTTGACTTGTCTCTCCGTCAAGTTCAGCAAGCGAGCCACCTCGTGCCTTCTGTCACGCGTGAGGTACATGTTAAAGAGGAACTCTTTCTCGAGCTCGAGGGTTTGGTATTTTGTGTAGGGGCACCGCTTCTTCCGAGAAGAACGGGCATGCAACCAGTTAGCAGAGGGGTCACCTGGAAGAGAAAACCAGAATGAAAACTTGTATTCAGTGGCAAAAACAACCCCCTCCAATATAGCAGTGTATGCAATGGCAATGGCATCATTAACCTATTAGACACATGCATGCGTATAAACAGGATGTCCCTTGCAATATAGCGGCTAGAAAGGATATGCTATTATGAAATCAATATCCCATAACAATATTACCTAACATGTTTTGTAACCTAATTGTGAAAATGGGAGACTGGGCCAGTTTGCATCCTCCACTGGGCTGAATGTGACCTTGGAAATAATTGCTTATTGTTTACCTTCATAGAAGGCCCTAGCCTATGTGTATACCTACTTCCTGCATGGAACAGGATTTACATTTATAACCATTGAAAACAACCACATCTCAGTTACTTTTGGTGCTTACGAAGTCTAAATTTAAACCAGATGAACGAGATGGTTTGATTTGTAAATTACAGCTCGCTCTTTCTCCCATCAATTGTGCCTTACTTTTCTGTCAAAACCACGGTTGTCATGACTACCCCACCCTTCAGCTTGGTAGCGAGACCTCAGACGAATGCAATTAGGGACTAGAGTATGCAAGGTTGTGAGGGGAAGCTATTTCGCGCTCTCCCATAGACAACCAAAAGCATCCAAACTATGAAGGCGCTATTACACTCAGACCCTTGCCCAAACAAAAATGCAATCCCCCTATAAAGCGGTTGTGGATTATCTCCTTTTTAGGGGAAATTGCTTTGGGGAACTATATCCTATGGTAGGCTATGTCTGCGGAGACGCCTCCTCTTCTCCGTGGTTTGCCCGGGAATGCAGATCTTTTTGCATGCAAGGCGTTTATACTTTTCCACAGATGGGCTCAACACGAGCTACACGTACTGTTTTGGCACGGGTATTTGGCCCTGGATGCAGAGCCTGGACACGGTGGGAAGTGAGTAGAGTGCGATTACTCTTAAGGATCGATTGCAACCGAGAGTCGACACAAATACCTGTTCCGGGGCTCTGGAGGTAAAAGTGAGCTTTGTCACACGCAAAGTGGTGCTTCGCATTCCCCAAGTACATAATCACCTCTCGCCATTCATCCCCAAAGAAGTCAGGGTTTTCGCCTGTCACTGAATGACAAATCATTCGGTGCTGGCTATACCATAACGAGCAGACCTATTTGAGGTGTTATAGCTTTGGCCAATGGATTTGGGCATCTATAGGGGGTGCACGTGAGGGCTAGTAGGCCTACTGAAGATCACGCTAGCCGCACTTCTCTTCAGGCTACATGTAGAAATCCAATCTTGGCCCACGCCCCAAAATGCGCACTTTAATACCACATCAACTGTCTCCAATAGCTTCCAACTGATGACGCAATCCTATTTTTATCATGAAAGGATTGACAACCCCCAGGGGTGATTGATAACCATGTAAAACCATCTACGGCCTTCGGACACGGCGGTGAGAGAAGTTTGCCATCTTAATACTTAAGAGGACGTTCCTAGACATAATCTCCAACAACATAAGTTTAAGAGGGTCATGTTGTTGGATGATGATGAGGGGGGGAAGAGAAAAGACAATGGCATGTGGTGTGTTTGTCACCAATGCTGTATGAAAGCATAATAGCCACACAGACCAATATCATATAATGCCTAGCAATTTCGCTCAAACCGTCTAAAACCTCTCATATATTGATCGTCTCCTAAATCTGATTGGTCTTCCCTTTTCACAGTCGGTTCAAACAACCAGCACACAATTAATGAGGACTTAGGTTGGTCTTAAACTTTATAAACTTCAGGACAATAACTTTTTTTCTCTCACTAGTCGCCAGGAGCACAAAGAGGGACGTGTAATTTTCAACTTCATTGCTGTTGCTCGTAGTTTATCCTGGAATGCCGCCCATGGCAACACAAAGGGGAATTATATTGCGCACCAACCATTTGAGTTCGCGCTTTAGCCAGCCCATTTCGTGGATTAAAATCAATGTTCGATTCCTCGTCTGCCCAGGCGTCTCACGAATGACCATCTATCAGGATGCTGACCCATCCGATTTAGTTCAGGTTTCAAGTATATTTATCGTAATCTCTCTACTTCATGGGGACCGGGGCGTTTTACTTGGCGCATAGAATAGGCTACACACTAAAGTTGCTATAATTCAAGAGGGCTGCCTTGGTCAAATAGGCTAGCACGCATGAATGGGTTCCATTCTTGGCCAACCACAGACGTGATTAATTTTCAAGCATGATCTTATGAAGCACTGTTGGTAAAGAAGACAAAATTCGTATTTTCCATAACGCCACCATTGCTATGGTGTGTCACTGAGAACACCAATTGCCAACCTCCTCCGCCGAATGTCACGAGTTCAGACAGATGAGCCTACTTGTCAAATCCTTGACTGGAGTCTCACTTGGAAAATGTTTCAGATTTATTTTGTGGCATAAAGGGCAGACTCTTACTCACACACCAGCCCTGAAACATCATTAATAAAACCTATTTCCAGAAAACGTCGCCAGTTCCACAACACTTGTGAAAACTAAGTCGTAGGCGTATTCCACATCCCTTTCTGGATAACAACATTAACGGTTTTACAATAACACTCGCTGAACGTGCTTAAAAAAGCTAAAGGTTATTTACACAAAACACATTGGAGAGATTTAAAAGGCCTTTCCTTCAGTACGGTCCAATTTAACTTGATGTGAGAGGCTCTTGGCATTTATTTGAATGGGAGAAGACATTCTCGAGGAGCTGCATGTTCACAGTTAACACTGGATTACAGCAAGCTGCTGACAAAATGAACTGCACTAAAGGGCAATGGAGCGCAGATAACCTGCTCTCTGCAGAGACTGTGTGCCAAAACTCACACAACTCAGAGTTAAAAGAGCTGCAGTAAAACCTATATTCCACAACCAACTGGCCCATAGGAAACCGGAGAACATTGCGCACGTTAAAGCGCACTAAAACATTGCCTGTGTCAGAAAAACATCAGGAGTGAGACTTTATCCATCACCCTGGATATGTATAAATCATCACCTGTTTTTGATATGAACTACTGTTTGATACAAAAGCAAAGTAACCTGGATGCACATTGTGGAGGCAGATTTGGCACCGTGAGCCCATCTGACTCGCCTTGTCTTTGTTCCGAATTTTATGGCAGCATTAAAAGCTTTACTGACTGTTCACTTCCTCGTTTTATAACTTACTTTGATCTGGCCCTTCTTTGTCCTCGTTACCTTCACAAATGTCCTTATTGTCTTCGAATCCGGTGCCTGGGCCGGAATTCATCTCCCTCGCCGAAGAAGACTCCAAAATATACTCATGTCCACCGATTTTGGGGGGCTCGCCGAGGTGTCCCAGCAACGGCTCCATCTTGACCTGCCCCTGCCCCGGGAGGGATTCGGGGCGCGGGGCGCAGTCCAGCCAAGTACGGAGATATCGGGTATCCGTGGAAGGCACGGGCTGAGCCGGAATGTAAGGATGGTAGACCGCGGGAAGCCCATTTGAAGTGTGGGGGCTGAAGGGACTCCAGGACGAGCTGAAAACCGGAGGTTTAGGTTGAAAGCTACAAGAAGGATACTCGGGATGCTCACCGTGAACCCCCGGCTGCCTGGTATTGGAGTATTGTACATTGGAAAACCTTGCTGATGTCGAATCTTCGCTCTCGTGACTTATAATAGAGTCCACATAATAGTTGCTCAGAGTTCCAGAAATGGACATTATCGGACATTATACAAAACACGGTTCATTGAATGGAAAACGTGTGAGATACAAGTATTTTTTTTCACTCCGCGTCTCTCTTCCAACTCGCTCGCGAACAAAGTAGAGCTGGGTTGCTAGGCTGTGAGCTTGGAGCGAAATGATTGGTCAGACTTTTTTTCGTGAGCCTGATAAAGCGTCAATGGAGCGTAAATCAATCCGCCAAGGGACTCTCTTTTCTAGCTGTACACATATTCCTCTCTAAGTAAATTGTCTTGTTTATGCAATATGCAAAATGAAAAATGGGAAAGCGTCCATATATCTAGAGCCTACATCTATCGTTGGTCGGAGATCTAGTTAAATTATGCATCCCTTTGACATTGTGTATGAAAATGCATAGCCCATAGGAAACAATGGTCGACAAAATGAGTGAGAACAAAATTTTCCTCATCAATTTAATATTCTCAGAGCAGTGTCACTGAACACATGCAATCTATTCAATACAGGCCTATATCGTATATGTCTAATAGCCTCAAGAAAATCTAACTAACGCCAAAATATTTTCTTTTGGTTGTTTATATACTGACCTACAACCATACCTTTAGTGTTATTTCATGTTTCAGAGTTTAAAGAAGTGAGAAGTCCTACCTCACGTGTCTGTTTTATTATTGTCCTCGTTCTAATTGTGTTTGGTGTAGAATAGTATGTTAACGCTTTATTGGAAGATTAACAGTAATTTCTCTTAACGAGCGCATTAAACATGAGTGCGTAGCAATGCCCTGCCTTTATGGAAGAAGTACTTGAACTTTTTTGGTAGTTTAATACTATAATAAAATACTACATCAGGCAGCTTTGATTTTTATAGGTCTGATATATGGCCTGTAGCGGGGACCGTGAACGACTGCTCTATAGCATTGCAGCGAATGAAAATGCTCAGTCAATGCTCAGATACAAAAGGTAAACAAGGCATCAGGATGTATTCCAAGGCGGAGATAGCAGCCCAACGATGCTCTTGATTAATAAGAGGGACACATTTTTACGCATCCAGCCAACTGAATCTCCTGCCGCTTCGACCACGGCCTTGATGGGTCTAATCTCTAATAATGCGCCTTCAGTTTTTGAAGTAGGCCTACTTTAACCTTATTTTAAGTCTATACATTTTCATCAATTGCCACGCAAGGAGGATTCTATGTTCTGCGTTTGAGTTCAACCAGCTGCCTGTTAATATAGCAATGGATAGGATTTGCCTTACTTCTGCATAATTTCTGTAACACAGTTAGGTAAAGCCATAGTGTTGTGATATGATGCTGAAACTCATCTGCATGCTATTTTGACAAAGCGTCACACTGTTAGCCCAATCCTTACACAACTGGAACATTGCAGTCCTGATTGTACAAACTCCACCCATAAAAGTTGAGCACGTGACATAATTCGCTTCATTCCAGCACTGAATCCTAAAAACAAGATCTGCATAAAGCATGGAATAAGTAAATACAGACTTGAGTTAGAAGCAGGGTCTCACATCCGGATATTTACAAAAGCAGGTTTCCAAATGATAAACTACACGCAATTCATGCTTGATCAGGCTGTAGATTTAAAAGCTGTAGACTCACTTAAGCCTTTACATAAAATATCAAACTTTTGCAAGAGTTGTAAAGTAAACTGAACCGACTCACTAAAGTATTAATATGCTAAGCGACTATTAGCATGTTGTACAACACTAAAATACAATTTTAAACATTTACTTTTTAAACGCACGCACAGGTGTCCAATTACAAAATGAAATATGATTACTTATTTCCTCCGCCAAGTCTTGTGGCACCCCTGCTATCCATTATAAGTTCTGCATTGTTGCGAATTATGGTGTATTTTAGAGCTAGAGTCAATTTATTATCAGAGAAAACTGTGTGTGAGTGTGTGTGTGTGTGTGTGTGTGTGTGTGTGTGTGTGTGTGTGTGTGTGTGTGTGTGTGTGTGTGTGTGTGTGTGTGTTGATATGGAATATAATTGTTCGCACAGTTTTGCAATTTGGTCTAATGTTTGCTAACCCATTTATTTACAAATGTATAAGGCCAATCAAAAATGACCTCTGATGTTGCCAAATGATATGCCTGCATGAAAATGCAATATTTGTGTTACAAAACAATGGTGGCAATGGTATGACTTAAGAATACTGCAAATTTGTGATCGTTGAACGCTGCTGATGTTCTCTTGACTTATTATTTTGATCTTAATTGTATATTTGACTATTTTCCATTAAATCTATACGTTATGATACCTTCAACCAACTGTTTCTTATCATATCATAGCACAAAAGATCAACTTCGCAATCCTAAATACATATCATTTTATGGGGAATGTAACTTATATATTTATGAGAAGTTGACCATTTTGGTTGGATGCCCAAACTGTTCTGACTATCGTCTGAAAGCTTTCTAAGTGAAATTTTGACCAATGATGTTTTGAAAATCGTTAGTGTGTTGTATCGTAGCCTGGCATGTGAAGGTTGTGATGTGGATACTCGCACACCATCTACATCACAGCTCTGCAAATGGAATGTTGAACCATGTGTTTCCAATGATATCACTGTTGTTGATCAAGTTTTACATTTCAAGATGATTTTTCTCTTACACACACACACCCACAGAGGGAGCGAGAGAGAGAGCGAGAGGGCGCACGAGAGAGACATTTTACATTTCTGATGGATTTCCCATGACTGGGGCGCCTCACCCATCTTGAAGTATATTCCAAAATTCTGTCATATCGATAGAGTAATAGATACAAACATGGTATAATTTAATCTGTTTCATCATAACAGCCCGTCTGGCATTCCTGAACAATGAAACATGCGAAGGAAAAAGTATTAACAATGAGAAACTGTTCAATTAAAGTTACATTTGTGAACCAAATAAACACATTGTCTGCACTATATCGCCTTTAGTTTGTTTTGTTATCTTTTATTGAGTCAAAATATGTACAGCAAAAGAATAATGTGTAATAGCCTACCGTAGTGCAATCTGACAAAAGCTAGCTAGCTGTGAACGTATTGAAGATGGTAAATGTTAATGTGCTATTAAATGTCTAGCAAATCATATGGAGGCCTCCTTCCCTTGACGCAGAGTTAAAAAAAAACGCCAATATGAGTTGGGCAGAGCATGTGTGATTGTGTGTGTGCGTGTGTGTGTGTGTGCGTGTGTGTGTGAGAAAAGGAGAGAGATTTGCGTTGCTGTGTTTTAGATGGAGCAGATTTACAGCTTCTGGGCGTGCTGTACTTCATAAAACATATTATGTTTGAAAATGAACTGATGATCGTAAAGGAACGTTCATCACACCCAAGTGTGTACGGGCGATTGGGGAGGCCTAAATGGCCAGTTCCCCCACTACACAATACACGTTGACAGTGAAAGTGAAATAGTGGAGAGAAAAAAACTACAGGAGGTTATTTTCTATAGAATAGCCTTTTATAATTGTGAGGCTCAAACTGAAACGCCGTATAAGTCTCTCAATAGAGAATGTGGTTATAGGATTCGTTTTCCTTTTTTCGTGGTCATTATGCGCAGGGCGTTGACGCATTACGCTGGAGTAATTCAGGCAGTTTCAGGTTCCTGTGATATCAAGCGTCCAGCCCAACAACTTGAAACTACCTAAATCACAGATCAGCTTCGGGTGTAGAGACTGGTTGAGGCCGACATTAGTTTCTCACACACTGCATTACAGTATCCTGGCCGGCCTTCTTCAAGCTGTGAATAGGAGAAAAAAAGCCACAATTCCACATTTAGAGTGAAAAGCATTCACACTGGATATTTCAACTGAAATGCACGATGAACCTTTAACATGTTGGCAAAACGCCTACAGTTTATACAGACTTCTTTGTCATTCCTTATAACAGGCAATACTATAGCTATTATACAACGAGTATACAGTAATATAATCCCGTGGACACATCCGTAATTTGACTTCCTGAGGCCACAATAAACGGGCTGTCAATTGCCCCTGATAAAACTGGGAGGGTCTAGACAGCGCAGTGACACTTAAAATGGTGCGTTTATAACATGGCTGCCCCGGAGCAACAGACGAGGAAGGCTTATCTGAAGACAAAAGGCCAACAGCTGTATTTTTTTCAGCGCTGGGAAGTTCAAGCATGTGTTACTACTTTTCTCCATATACAACACCTACATTTTTAAAGAAGGTAATAGGCAGAAACAAATACAGTTAGCATGAAATTGTTTGGATATGCACGGAAAGCGCAGAGGATAGCAAAATACATTCACAGTGGCGCATCAGTGTACCATGAATATAAGTGAGGTACAGTCAATAAAGTCAATACAATAAGATATATAACAGTACTGCATGATGTTGTATGACTTCATCTCTTCTGGAAAAGAATAATAATACCGGGCTGGAGAGGATACAGTGGACAGTGTTGGCAGGGGGCACAGACACTGGGCAAGTCTGCGGAAACTCTGCCATCTGCAACTTGGCTTTTGAACTCCCGAATTCAAATGTAGGAAGGTAGTGCTAAATCGTGCCTACACTTGTCTGTTCAAACTGGGTGAGAAATCTGGTGCAAAGATGTAGCTAAAACCAGCAAAATACCAACTATAGTGGCAGAAAAGAAACACCTATGGAATTGTAATAATAAGTATCCGTGTGTCGACATTATCCGTAAGCAAGAGCGTTTGAAAATATTAATAAATGATAGTTCAACATGACTGCATGCTAATAGGCCTACTGCATGCCTTATACTGTTATCAATGACGAATACAATGATGTGTGGCCAAATATAGAGGAAAAGGTGTTCACTGTCTACATTTACGCTACCTAAGGTTGGCAGACATGGTTATAGGCTAGTTTTTTTGGAATTGGTATAATCAAATATTGTGTGTCTTTGGAAAGTAAAATATGTCTAAAGTAACAAAAAAAACGGACAACAAAAACATTTCCATGTGAAACTTTTAGAGAAATGAAAGAGATAAGCGTCTCGTCGTCTCACATTTCAAAGAAATCTACTCAGGCCTGTTATCTGCAACCAAAGCGCACAAACCTCCAGAATAATCTTCTCCCAATCTACTTCTAGTGACAAAGTTCATAATAATGTCGCCCTCGCTGTCAAAGAAATCTCAGCTCTTTATTCAACATTCTATGTTAGAAAACAAACACAAAAGGATTAAGTTACCAATCATGCATTGCTTTAAATAGTAGACAGTCTTCGTTAAGTTTGACCAATTTATGTTTAAAAAGAAGACATTTGTGCATGTTTATAATCTGCCTTTTATACAAACAATGTTTTGTGCTTATTAAACGCAGTTTGCAGATAGTTAAGACACGTCAAAATCTTACAAACATGCATCCAAAATAAATAACACGTGATCAATAGGGGGTCCTTAAAAAACATTTCTCTATTGCATTACGCACGACATGTACACAATCTTCGTTCAGTTAGGAAACGTACCAATCATTCAACTACACATCGAAAAACAACTACAAGACCGTTGCTTTGACAGTGAATAAATAAAGTGCTTCTATGAAATGTTATGTGAGACAATGGAGGAGAGAAAATTAAATTAAGTACGATGGTCAGGCGCCACCATATCATCATGCAAACATTTGGAACACAGACAGAAGGCGTGAATTCAGCCCATCCGTTGGAGAACAGGGCCAGTATCTCCATGTCAATCCACAGTCCACACTTGCCTTGAGGTTGCATCATCAGCCCGTGCTTTTAGCGCGCAGTCCAAAGCATATTCTGTGCATCGCGTCTGACAAGGCAACAGACATGGCGAGGGATATATCTACACATCCATCAGATGGGGAAATGCATGACGGCATCCCTGGTCCTGTGTTCCCTCGTCATCTTCTTCATCTTCATGCGTCGGTTCTGGAACCAGATTTTCACTTGGCGGTCGGTGAGGTTGACGCTGCGGCTGATCTCTTGGCGGCGCTCTCGAGTCAAATACATGTTGAAGAGAAACTCTTTCTCCAGCTCGAGTGTTTGGTATTTGGTGTAAGGACAGCGCTTCTTCCTACCCGCTTTAGCTGACAGCCATCCACTGGCTGCGTTTTCAAATGTGGCATCCTCTGTCAAAACGAGAAGACAATTTATGTCTAAATAGGACAGGGTATAGGAGCTGCATTTATTTTTTTGGTGGATCCGTAGTATGCTCGGTTCTAATTGGCTCGAGGGAATCACCTGGTTGTTTTGGCCTATTTATTTTAGTAGGCTATAAGAGGGGAAACAATCTCCCTCCGCCTATTTCTCCCCCCCCCCCCCCCTGTATATGTATGTGAGCTTGATTTTGTGAATACGAAACAACAAGGGGGGTATGTTGTATTTGTTTTGTAAGGAGTGTAGGTATTTCCTGATAGACTATGTTTTGATTATGCTTTGGGATGTGTAGGCTACGTTTACCTAGGCTACCTGTTTGTTTTTTAAGAATTACAATAACTTTATAGGTGATTTTATGATAACTTTGTCAGACTACTGATTCAACGTTTGAAACTGCAGCTTTTTTTCCATGGCACCTTGAACAGGCTATAGTCAATCCAATTGAAACATGTGTTAAGTCTGGCCAAAACGGCAAAGCACAAAGTCACCTATGGCTCATGAAAAAAACTAGTCTATATTTGTTTGCACTTTATTCATTGCAATGATTTTGCCTTAATTGAAATGTTTATACTCAATACTCAGAATAGGCATGCAGTCCAAAAGCACATTTGATAAATTTGCATTTTATGGTCTGGATTAATGTAATTGTTTCAAAAAAAATAAAAGTTATAGGCTAAGCTAGATTTTTTGAGTTAAATATTTACCTCAAAGTGTTGGTTATTCATTTGTTTGAGCATCAAATCTCGTGCGTAACGATGTTAGCCTACAACCTGAGGAAATGTACGTCAATATTGGTTCACTGGATGACGTCAGTACTGCGAAAATATTTATCTTTAGAACTAGGTATGAACTGTTATGAAATACACTATATTTTTTATTTAGCAAGCACTGGCGTAAAATGCACGCAATAATTAACTTTACATTTTATTCTGAAAGCCAGTCAGTTATACACCCTGGCATAAACCTGGGTCTACAGCCAATGGTACACTAGCTTTTTCTTCCTACAAAGGAACCTTCCGCTGTTTTGATGTTCAAAAGAGCATAGTAAAATGGAGTGCATTCAGCCTGGCGAGAGTGGTTCGGTGTAATAAATTAATTTTGTGCAATGACACCCTTTGTGCTCTCCTGCCTCTTCCTTTTAACTGCCTTCGTAAACAAATCACCTTGTCTCCCAAGACTGGGGTCGTGTTTTCCTGTGGCTATTGCCATGGTCGCCCTCTTATCTGTTCTCTCTTTCATACCCACCTTGTATCCCCCGTCTAGGGGTTTCACCGCCTTCGGGCAAGTCTGAGATAGTCTCGTCCTGTCGTAAACCTACAACTACATCTTCCATAGTCTGACCGCTGGTCAACGTGGTGATACTGTTCCTACTGCTGTTGCTCTCGCTTCTCTGGGCCGGAAACTCACTGCTGCCCAGCGCCAAGTCTTCGTCAACGCGCTTTGTGTTTTCAGAGTCTGGACATGGCTGCATGGGGAAGCTCAAGTTGTACAGATGGCGCGAGCCTGATGTGTGGTAAGCGCCCGGCGAGCTGCTGGCCTCGTCTAACAAGCCATGATGATCCCCTACGTTACTGTACCCGTGGACTTTAATCCCAGAGTAGGAGTGCTCGGGACGGAAATAGCCTTGAATTGGATCCGAACTTCCCGTCATGGAACCCATTTCTGTCATTAGTCTCGTGAAGGCGGACACGTCCGGAGAGGGTTTGGACCGGGGATTCGATTCCAGAGTCACATAGGAGGAGTCATCTTTTCTGTTTGACGCGCTGAATGGGCACGCGCTGGCCAGTTGGACCCGTACTGGACTGAAGTGTGGTTCGTTCCAGTCCACGAGTCCACGATTAAACTGGTGTCGCGGCAGATTCGCTGTGTCCTGGGGCTGCGACGGCTGGTGCTGGCTCATGGTTCCGTTTACGGCCGTGAGAGGCACAGGAGTGGGACCCCAGTTAGTCTGGACTTTGATGTCCAGATCAGAATGCGCGGTGCTCTGGTGCCGATGGGGCACAGTAGGGGGCTCATTCGGACCGCAATCCATGAAAGAGTTAACCGAGGAAGCCGTGAAAACGGATCTCTCAGAGTATGACATTGCTAGGGCATGTTTTAGCGACGGCAAGAGGGGCGCTCTCATTTGGTTTTCTCAAATAGAAACGGTTACAGCGAGCAGCTTCCTGATTGGGACCCAATGGCGTCTGGGGTTCACGGACAGGCTCCGCCCCTTGTATTGCAGGTTTAATCCAAATGTCCCGAATCTCCACATGAGAACTTCACGTGTAATGATTACTTAAATAGATTGCAGATTTTCTATCTACTCTCACGTTTAAGTAATTTTCAACTAATTGCAAATCTTGACGTCAGTGCGTCTCTTACAATGGTTTCACAATGTTATTGACATCAAGTTGAAGAATTATTAATCAAATTTAGTTTGATGACAAACCTAAATCTAACAATATATTGAAGCCCGTTCCAATTTCAAATCCACACCAAATGTTACACGTAATCATAGGCGTGCATAATATTTAAGACCCTCACTCTTAACGTAGGCCTATTAGGTTGAACAAATACAAGCCTTTGATGTCGGTGGAATTAACAGAAGCTTATTTCATAACAATTACTTTTCACAATTAATTACTTCTCGATGACACATTGTCTCTTTATCGTACAAAATAAGATGCAATAACGTCACTTTAAAAAGCTAAATTATACTGAAATATAACAGTACGGCTGTTATTACGCACAGGCATCACTTCTTTACGCACAAATACACCGGCTGTATAATAACTTTAAAAGAATGCTTGATAGCATATTTTCCTAATCTCTGCTATGACAGATATTATTGTGCAGCACAAACTATACATTTATATAACTTTCTGAGGATATTAGCGAATAACCAGGAAAGATCATTATGACCATAAAAGTAAATATTGTGTTCTCAACTATTTTTCAAGTATCCTACATTTTATACTTACTACAAACTATAAATGTATCCTGAAAATGTAGCCTCATGTATAAGAAATGTTGTCTCATGATGACAATTATTACAATGTTTATAATAATGATGTATGCCATAACAATACCGTTCTGTTTTGTGACAAAGACTCTAACTGACAAAAACAAAACAAAATAAAACGTACGATCTAAACGTTAACTTCAAAGACAGGCAATTTCATTTTACGGAACCTCATTATTTTCAGGAACGAAAAAAGTATTCTGTTTATTTTAAATCGTTGCTAAATAATAGCCTTTGTTTTATTTTTATTTTTTAACAATGTGGATGTAGTTTTGTGTGGTTTGTTAAGACAATTATTAACCATGTCTTGAAATTTGATCTAGGACAAGCTCAAGTTAAAATAAAACGTAGTAGGCCTTATACTATCCCACAGTGGTTGGAGTGAATCGAGGTTTCAGTCAGACATTTTTTGACAGGTTGAAAAGGTGTTACTGTGTATCAGTATAGCAAGTTGAACGACGTAAGGAACAATGGGGGTTGGTGGTCTTAGGCCTATACTACTTTAACAACTAAACTTTTTAAATGTTACATTTTTTACTATACTTTTGCCAGCAGTTAGTAGTGTCATTTCAGAAGCATGGGGCCTGTGCTAAGTGTTTGCCTTGCCCAGGGATAACAGATGTGGGGAAATCTCAGGGCAAATTATATTGTGGGCTATCTGTGCAAACACAGCATGAATTCGGGGACAAACATAAGGGGATTGAGAAAAGTTGCAACGGGAGGTCATGTTCGCTTAAATAGTGACTGCTGAAAATATTTTTAAGTCATTCAACCAAAAACCATATCAGCCCCCAGATGTCGCTATTAAGCTGCAATATTAGAATATTATTGCCACGTTGAACACACAGAACCGAAGTGATTCTGTGTGTGAAGTTTGTACCGACCACGACGGGTGCCGGTTACGTAGCATTTCTGTCAAAATCCTGTATGAAATGTTTGTTTAAATATGCTACATATATTCACTAGATTTCACCTTAAAACACAATCGGCAATAAAAAAAACTCTGCTCTCAATCTAAAAGTTCTATATTGACCCAACACTTGAGACAAGCAGGTTAGATACACGGAAGAAATTAGTGTTTGTGCAATGCACTCCTTGTAAATGTAAACATGATAGAGCCTAGGAAAACTGAGAAAATATTTAAGTCAATTATTCTATTGAAACAGTAGGCTACTGATTATTGGGCCTACTAGACTCTTCTAGAATTACATTCATACAAATAGAACTAGGCGTACATAACAGAAATGTATTCAATCAATGTATTGAACATTTTAATGCTGGTATTGTCTTAAATGTATCTACTTTTCAATCAAATGAAACCCTTTTTTTATCGCATTAACTTCCTTATTACTGTGAAAAACCAGGTTTGCCAAAAGGCTTATCCTTCTAGGTCATTTGACAAACCGGACATTTCCTTTTTTTTAAAGAATAAGTTCCCTCTACTTCTATTCGAACTTAGATGTTACAAAGTCGCCAGAGCTTACCAGATCTCGAGGATGTTGGCGCACAAATGCTTTGAGGAAGGGGATAAAAGGCAACAGTATCCAAAACCACACGCTGTTCTCATTTTCATTTGGCAGAGTAATTCCAAAAGGGTTCCGGCCGGTCTACGGCCTAATTTTGTATTCCAGACACTGCAGTTTTGACGTTGACAGCAGCAGTCTCACGCGCCTGTTTACTTTTTGTCTGGCGGGCCGCACTAAAACCATTAAGCATTAGTAGGGGGACTCGTCTGGAATGATGCCCATGTGCTAGCCGTCTTGATAGAATAGGCTACTTTTCTATCTGCAAAGTACGATTTTAACCCCCTAACTTAAGCGTGTGAGTAATGACATATTCCATATTCCCTGCATTCCTTTTTCATAATCACAAACAGAATTGCTGGCCCCTACGAATGGTGAGACGATCATCGGTCAAACTCGTATAACTGTATCCATGACGACGAAGCCCCCAGATTGTTGTAAAGTTTTACAACTGAGAAAGGCTCTAAATACTAGGCTGCTAGTCTGGAAGGTAATGGAATCGATCTTATGCAGATTTTCTCTCTTTAAGATAGAATGGTAGGCTTTTTTGTGACTATAATCCACCAGGCTGTCCATGCTTGCATGACCATTTTTATGAAAAGTGAATGCATTAGGATAATTAAACCCAGTTATTGCAGTTTCAAATAATCAGCAAAATGCTAACGTCTAACCTTGAGTTTAGGAGGCCGAACATGTGCTCTAAAATGGCCTCTTGAACACGAGTAGTCTAGCCTATTGCTGAAATAAAAGATAACATAAAGGCATAATAACAGTTTGAATCTGAATAGTAGAATAAATCATTTAAAATAACATCGTCTGAATTCTAAAAAGCTGTTTTTATCAAGGAAGGCATTTATATTAACATCGGGTCAACACTGAATGATTCATCTCTTTATTTTAAGACTTTAAGATCATTAAAGGGTAGGTCTTCTACAACGGTTATGGATTGGAGCATGTTATTCGTACTAGACGTTAAATAGCAATCTGCCCAATTCAGATTGCTATTTAACGTCTGGTACGAATAACATAAGCATATCATAGAATAAGTTTATGTCAAGTTCGAAAGAAACCCATCCTAGCAATGGAAGGCCTCCTTCATTAATTTGTGTTTAATTGTCTTGTTAACATGGTTTTTCAGCTCAAAGTTTACCGCAGTACCACAAGTTTTGTCCCTCTTGTTAGTCTATTGAATTTGAGATAGTCTATACCATTCCAAACAGCTCTGGGATAGTGTTAGAAAAATAATAATTACAAAAAATGCAAGATAGATTTACAATAGCATTTGTGTGGATTTTTTCCTTAAAATGTTGTTGTCATAATTGGCCTACTGTTTTGGTAATGTTTTAGGCCTAACGGAAAAAGCCCACTATTTTTCTTGGCAAAAGCAAAATTACCTTATTTTTTATGGACATATCTACAATTCTATAAAGAAACCACTGAAAGTAAATCAATAACCAGTTGGAGCAAAAACTATTAAGATGCGCGTGTAAAAGATAGGGAAATCCAAATCCAGACTGTAACATTATAAGGTTAGGAAAGGTATGCACTGCATCCAGGAAATACATTTGAAACGTATACACATGTGTAAACGTGTTTAAATGTTTTGTCTTAAATATTATGAAATATTTTATAAGTATTTTTCGGTGTTGTTGCAAATATTTGAGTGTGATGTCATGTAAAATGGGGCTGAGGCCAAATGAAACCCAAGAGACACGGGGGAAAGGTTGCCACCGTGTACCATACCACTCCACGGCCGGCAGATGGCAATGTTGTGTCATATAGCTTGGGATACGAATCCATGTTTTCCCTTCATTTGAGTTCGCTTTAAAAGCGTAGTTGCGAGAAGAGGATACACATTTCAAGAAAAAATGAAATTCTCGGTAGTTTTTGCTCAGATGGGTATTTGCAACGACCCTTAATGTATCCAGGCATTCTTATAAAATGTTAGAATTTGCAGCGGTTACCCAGTCACAAATAGTTTGACCTGAGAGCAGCTGCACATGGATGCTTGAGAAACTGTAAAAAAAAATACATGATGTCTTAAGCATTCTAATCCCTACATATCTTTAATATCAGCACATTTCAACAAAGATTTCTGCAAATTTTTTAAATGTTTGTCTATCTGAGTTCCTTCACAGTTCTGTGTCGCCATGCATCATTTATGATCTGACAGCCAAGCCTCTTCAGGGCTGAAGAGGAGGCGATGATTGGTCTTCTCTGAGCCAACCACCAGTCATATCTAGTTGGAGGTTGAGATACCGATTGGTTAATTATGCCCAGTCAAGCCCAGTCGCTTCCCATGTACACAGGGTTATCATTAGTACACTAGTGCATTGAAGGCAGAACCCGTTTTATCAAGGTAGTGTTAGGTTGACTCCGCTAGCTCGTACAGGTTTGAATATTGAATATAGGTTATCATTGTTCTCACATGGAATTGCGTCACTGAAACCCAATCAGACAAAAGTATAAAGACAGATGTTGTCTCATCCACTTCGAGCCATCATGAAATGTGTCCATGTTTTACAACTGAACAAATAATATGAACCATTTCATCTTTAGGTACAAAAGACACACTTCTGTGTGTCAGAAGGCCACGATTCCAAATCACATTATTCAACACCAAATTATTCAAAAAGTTTAACATTAGGAGAGACAGGTAGGCCAATGTATATAGTCTGCTAAGACCTTACATTTTCAGAAGAGGACACATAAAAAACTGTAGTATTTCTTCCTTTCCCTCTTTTGTATGTGATGACAGACAATCTTGATCTTGACAGGGGTGAAGTATTTTACTGTTGTGTATTTCAGTGACTCTACTGTGTGTGACAGACAATTAAGTTGGCGAACACACGCTTGGTGTCGCGAGTGCCTATCAGCGCGAGAACAATTCAATAAAGAGGCTTCCTGTAAAACGAGCGGCCAATGTCGTCACTGGGGGAGACGAGTTTTGGGGTTGTAAAAAACACCGGCCGCCTTCTAATCAGAGTCTCTCGCTCTCAGATCTAATTTGACCTTGAGTGACCGCGGAAGAGAACAAAGCCTGCATTTGCACCTGAGAACTGAGACAACATGCTTCTCACATCATACAACGTTTTAATATTTGTTCAATACGGTTTTTTTTCTTCACTTTTGAGTTCAAATTAATGATAGTTTCCGTTCAGCTGCCTGTTTTGTTTTGTCCTGTAGCATTGGTGTCGCCTAACTTTGTTGCACATCACGTACAACGACACAAGATGGCGAAAGAGAACCAACTGCAAGAGGATCAAACGCGCCCTCTTCCTCTCTGACAGTGCATATGAATTCATATCAAATGGACCAATTATATTTTAACACAACTGTATACTCCCAATTTATTGCACAGCCCAGAAGCTCAAATGCATTTATAAACCAGCATTTATAAACTACTTAAACTACTTACTTCAACAAGCTTCGGTAGACTCCATTTGAAAACCAGCCTCAGTGGACCGAAAATATGACTAAATCCTTTTAATTTAGGGACGTTCTTCATCAAATCACTTATACTGTAAACTATCGGAAATATATCACAACAATCACTGCGACCAATTATTGAAAATCTATTATGCACTGCATGTAAAACATACATTTTTTGATAGTCCACGTCATTAGGAAAATATAGGTTCTAAGTCACAGACCAATTTGCAAGTTTTGTTGATTATGACAGAAAAATACCTAGTAACACAACACCCTTTAAAACCAATCATACACACACAAACATACACAAATTCACTACCAAAGGTGATACATTAGGAATTATGATATTCTGTATATGCTATAGTTTTATTTTGACTGGAAAGATGCCATGGTAAAATGTCCACCCGCTAATCACTGAATTTGATACTTTACCTTTACAAAAAATATATAGAACCAGAATAAACGATTGTCAATAACACAAAAATATTGACCTCGTTCTTGGACCCTTTGCAATTATGTAGGAACACTCATTTACATTTTTTTAGTCCAGTCTTTTATCCAAAGATAGGTTCACAAATAATACAGCTATATCCTGGCATACATGTGGCACTATCCTGTTTGGATACATACGAAGTGACGAGGAATAATTCTTTCATTTAGACAGACAAGGAAGGCTACGACGCAGAATGTAAAGAAGCTGGAGCGTGTAAGGCTTTGTTTTTCACAGTGTTGCAACGTGATTTGTTTGACAGTGGGAGAGGACAAAATCATGTTTTGGAGAAGAAGGAAACAGTATGGTAATCGTTTTAGATGTTTCTAATTTGTTTTCAATGAGACAACTTCTATACACATAAAACACAAAATAAAAACAACAGGACTGATTTCCTCGAGGCCAGTGCGTAAAATAGCAACTCAGCCAAATAAGGAAGACCGAAAGATCGTCATGTATATTGTTGGGGTCATATTGGAATCCTGGCATATATGGCAACATTGATAGTTTGATGCTCGAATGGCATTGGTAGGCCTACTGGTTTATATTTTTACTTTTAGACACCCCAGCACCTGGCGTCAGCACTTGTCCATCACAATCCGTTGGCCTCCAGGGCAAAACCCTGTCTGGCGTGAAGTGCTGATAAACCACCCACGTCATGACACAAAAATTCAGCTTGCCGCAGAAAATATGGGAATGGCGTCCAGAAAATACTAGCAAGGTCACTGGGCCTCGGCCTCTGACATGCCGGTGATTCAGGTAGCAGACACCTCTGCTCGAGCGCTGCCCCGCACATCTGGACCACATCCATGTGATGCCAGCGGGCTCGTGCAAGGGGGACTGCTAAAAATATCCACGCCTTTCATTAGGATCGCACAACACATCCAGATGTAGGCCTACGGATTTTAATGTTCCTGGACACCATGAAATGGGTTTGAGGCAGACAGGCAGGTTGATGTGACGGATGGGGATTGTTTTCAGAAGTAACCAAACGTGCTCGATGGTTGACTGTGGATACACGTAGACTATTGTAATAGTACAGACTGTTACAGTACAAGAAATATTATACTAGTATAAACTACAGACCCGAAAGGCGTGTAACTGCTTGTTCACGCGTTGTAATTGATATTCATATATAACCAAAGATAACCAGAAAAGTTTAAACTGTTGCAATAACTACATTCCACGACTGGAGGTCAGTAGGTAAATTATTTAAATGACGGGGAAAATGATAAAGTACAGGTCGCGCATCAACACAATGCGGCCCATTGACTCATATCCCTCCAAAACCAACTCACATTTATAAGGTCAACGTAATTGTTGTGCCCTGTAAAATTTCACAGATGAGTTGTGTGTTGTATGCCAATACATTTGGTTATTTTACTGCTTAGTTTTAAAGTTATGTTGATGTCGGTTTGAGCAGGCGGTCTTTAGCCTCTCAATCGGAACGGATTCTATGATGTGGTGCCATTGCGCACGGGTGGGCTGGTGCTCATTAGCGCGTGAGAGAGTTCTAACTTGTGTTTCTGTTTGTCAACATCAACACCCCTACCGCTGCACTCCGGTCCCCTGAAAATGCATGAACAAACGTTGAAAACTGACCATATTTACGTCACGCATAGCAAATTGTCTGTGAATGCCCAATATGCCGATACAGGCCTACCTGTTCCTATTTAATTTATTTGTGTTTCATCGTTCATAATTGCCCGTATGTTTACCTGCGTGTAGGTAAAGCATGGCTCAAATAGTATTAATTCATTGAACTGTTTTATGTTGGCATCTTTATAACGGGCATAGCCTATATACAGAAAACCCATGAGTTGCCAACCATGAAGTGGACTGAAAATGTAGGCCAACATAAAATACTGTTGATGCGAAATAGGCTGGTCAACAGAATACTGAGAATAGATGAATTGTAGACATATTTACAAGTCAAAACAATATTCAGGAACACGGAAAATGTGTATTGTCTAATTGCGTTTGCATTTTTTTGTAGCCGGTGGAGATAGTAGATCTTTCGAAACGGAGAGTAGGCTATATGATATTTAGCCCAAATGCGTTTTTAACAGAGTAGAAATATTTTCTAAGTTCAATGTATGAAATGTGTGCATTTGTGGTTTAAAAAAACATAACCAACATATATATTGTTTACTGCTAAACAAATAGGCAAATACTTTGTGAACAAAAACTGTGTATAGTTAATAAAAGACTAATACACCCTAACATAAACTTCGGAGGAAGCGTAGGCCTATGTTTAAGATGTTTTCAGCATCACAGCCTCACAGTATCATATCACAATATAATATCATTAATAGAGAAAGGTCTTGTACGTTATAGGTTTAACTCATATCCAGACTGCGGATGGTTGTCCTTTCGAGTTGCTGGTAAAATCAGTTCTATAGTGTCTGCAGTGTCCTTATCCCCCCCCCCCCAGTTATGCCACCCCAGAGTATCTGCAGTCTCGATTCTAGCCCTTGTAGCTCTTGAACACGGGTTTCTATGGGCAATGTTGGAGGCCCAACTATAGTGTTTACAGTCATTTCCGCCTCTTCCTGCGTCCAGTGGCTGTTGTGCGCCTCGGGTCCTTTGGCCAGTTTCGTCCAGACAGGGGCCAGACTACTTATTGTTTACAAGATGTCTCAAGTTCAACTGCAAAGTCTACCACGTAACAAAAGACTGTCCACAGTGCAGACTAGGGGGAGGGGGAGTCTGCAACGGGAGGTGATAAAGAAGAGGGAGGAGGAGGAGTAGGCTGGACGTGAACTTGAGAGAGGCGAGTCTCGGATTTTTGGAATGAGGAATACCCCGCGAGCCAGTTGGAGTAGTATTGACATTGAAGTTGTCACATGACTGGACAGCTTGCTTGTACTTATTACTTTTAAAAACACACTGAGAGAGTCAATGACATTGTCTAACTACATCCTATAGGCCTAAAAGCTGCCTTCATGGAATACATTTGATATATAAATCATATTACAGTCAGTCCAAATGATTTACAATGTTATAGTCTAAAACAAGAGATTTGTAATTCAGTCTTACATATTAAAACGTGGTAGCGGCCACTACAGTTAAGTATCGGTGTTAGTCAAAGATTTAGAAATTCATCTGATACAGTTTCGAATAAAATGTATTTGTCCTTTATTTCATCCAAACTATTTGATTGAAACTGGTTTGCACTTAAAAATCTATGTAAACATTTGGTTCCAAAACGAATTTTCTCTCAACTCTCTTGAGATCTGCGCGTTCACAAGTTACAAGCCTTCAGAAATCTTAATCAATATCAAGTATGTCATATAGGCCTAGGTTTGTTTTGTTTATTTGCTAATGTAGCCTAGTCAGGATACAATATATAATTCCATATACAACTCCTGGAATTTCAAATAAAAGTAGGCTACTACAGCTTTATTGTATTGCTGGTGGAAAACTTTTTTCATGCGTTCGGCCTAATTTTGTTCCGCTTTCTGAAAGCGGAGATGGACCGCTGTTAAATCGCAGGGTAAACAACCAGCAGACGCGCCATTTGTTAGGATGCTTTTGTCAAGTTCAATGTTAACTGGTGCTGCAAAGGAAGGGCATTCTGTCTTTATGGCCAAGCAACGTTAGGTGCAAACCTCGTCTATGTTGGCCTAAGTAGACCCTACTGGAAATGTTGGACAGAACACGTTATACAAATGGACTGATTTGGGAACCCTAATAATTTCAGGACAGATGGAAATCCTCAGACTGGGACAAAACTATTAATACATGTTCATTTGCGTGTATTTAACATGGCATTGTCCATGGCCAAAAGGGTCTTTCACTCCTCTATCACACTCCTCAATGGGGACAACTCCCTCGATGCACTTCTCAGGGAAACGTCACAGTGCAGTGCAATGTAACTAAATAAACTCTTAAAACGACACAGTGATCAGTACAGGCAAAACATAATGTTATCCACGTAAGAACGTTAAATAAAAGTAATATGAAAACAACAACGGTCATATTATTTCAGCTTCCTTTCAAACACAAGCCTGTAGGATCACATGGTGTGAGCAAGTTGGATTCAAAAGCATCTTTTTAAGCGGGATATTTATTTCACCATTGTAGTTCTCCATACTGTTATATTTAAATACATTTACATTGCTATAGCCTGTTTCTGACGGTGACTTGAAAACAATCCGCTAAGCGAATCGTAGTCGGTAGACAGGGCCGTGTGTGTCCACAGAAATGTAAAAACGCTTCAGGCTGTTTTAAAAAACAGATTTGACAACAACTCTTATGTATGTGTTTAGGATTCAAGCTTATGGACTCGATGTAGCTCCTTCGAAAGCCATTTAAAAATGAAGAGACTAGTAGACTACTTCGACATAAACACATAGTTTGGCTATTGTCCAAACTGCCAGCACGATGTTAAGGAAAAGTTGTTGGAAAATGTTGCTCAACTTTTGCTTGACTACCATTTGTCGACTTTAATACACCTTCTGCGAGTATCTGATCCGAAAAGCTCGTGTAAGGGGTAAGTTTGAGACCAGTTTTAAGCAAGATACCGCATAGCTTTCTAACGCGCTTCCGGTTTGTTTACGAATAGGCTACAATGTATATGCCTACTGTCACTAAAACTCATAGGAATATTACGCAGGCTAATCTAATATTTGACAAAAGATCTTTGTGCCGGCCCAAGTAAACCGTAGCAGATAGAAATGGTTTGTGATAAGAAGGTGATGATGTAAAGTCTTCGAATAACGATGGACCTTTTACACCCTGACTAATCTAGACCGGCGTTAAGTGCAGTGCGCAGCCAGAGCAAGCCTAGCTCTGCTCACTGTCAAACAATTAAACTGTTCTGAACTGGACACTTACGTAAATCACGCCTGAAAAAAGACTATAAAACAGATCATTGTGTGTAAATCTGCTTATCTGAATGAGTGACGTGCGGAGGGGATATTTTACTCATTTAAGAACTGTAGCGAAACCTATAGTAGGGGCATGTAGGGGCAGACAAAACAGTCTGAAGAATAACCTATTCAAGTTGTATTCAGTTTTAATAATACCTAATGATTTTGAGACGCTATAGTCACTTTACATAGATAAACAGGTATGCATTTGGAAAAATACACGAATAGACATTCATTGTGCAATACAAATGGATGGATGAACACGTGATGGTCAAGGTCAAGGCCTGATAAAGTGTCTGTTTTAGCCTCGTGCTCAATGAACGCGACATTGGGATGCATACTTTTTGGGGTTACCATGTTAGTAGTAAATTATATAGTACTCTAATTTCAGCCTTTTAGGCAATATTACTGTTCACAATAAATTGCTCCCAAATGAGTTTGGATGGAATTATTGTGTATGTAATAACTGATGCGCTATGGTAAATACGCATATATGTTCATAGACGCAAAGTATGACAGCTGGCCTGAGAAAAACGCTGTTCCTGACCGAAACAATGGTCTTGTGAATCATGGGCACACGTGGACACGATTCTTTCAGATGTTTCTACGAAATTTGGCTATGTTAAGTAACTTTAAGGTTGCAAAATCAACCCACTGGACTCAAGACTACAGACCAAAGCGCCTCACAATGGGCTACGCCAAAATCCCAGAGATGGTTTTCCCACGCCATTTCAGTCTGACGTGTTTGAATTGAGAATTTGTCTACGGTAATAATCTAATAATACATAACATTAAATGTCTACAAAGTAGGCTGGATTAAAACAATTTATTAAGCATCGCGCTATATTTTGATAGTACTGTTTTACAAGCGTTATAAACAGTATAGACAAGGAATATGATTGCATAATACGTTTCCTATACTACTGCAGTACAACAATGACATACCTAACATTCACATGTAGTAAAATCCATGTAATGACGAGTTTAACAGTTAAGCAGACGGTAAGTGTTACATTAAAGCAGGCAAGTGCTGTATTTACATCATGTCTCTAAATAATTGTCTTTATAGAGTTTTGGTTCGTTGGTAAACTCTCCTTTTGTTAAAAAGGAATTGGCGGTGCAATTCCTCTATCTTAGCTCTCGCTTTTTAGTCACATCACGCACCAAAAACAATGAAGTCCCTTTAGCGTCCGAATCGATTAGCTCAAACCAGCATGTCTACGGCGCGTTGCTCTTGACTTTGGCCACAAATTTCTTCTCTTTCACCCTCCTATTTTGAAACCAGATCGTGATCTGCCTTTCTGACAAGTTGGTTACAGCCGAAATCTTTCTCCTCTTGTCTTTCGTGATGAATTTGTTGGCAGCGTACTCTTTCTCCAGTTCCTTTAGTTGTACCTTGGTGTATGGTATCCTTTTCTTCCTACCGCGACGAAAGGAGTTTCCGTCATGTTGATGGGCCACAACATCTGTAATGGATGACAAAGAATTTTCTCTGCATTACAATTGCTTGATGGGTGATGATTCATAGTACATTCTACAGCATGGACTTCCTAGCCGTTAGGCTAATGATAACTAATATGTAAGAAGAAACCGTTCTATTTTGACATGACAATAAAAGATATGCCCACATCTTGACACATTAACGCTCGTGACCATGTACCAACAATGGATGAGACTAACCATCATGGATGCTCTCGTAAGTTTCTAGAAATGAATGAGACGATATAACAAACATGAACACGATGGCCTGTCCACTATGGGTTGTATTTCGATCAAGAAAGGCTCTACATTCGAGCGTTAATATCACTTTGCGTTGGACATTTAATTTCATGAATATTAAGCTAATTAACAGCACTCTGTGGCGTCATTACGCACAGCACATTGTGGTATATTTACCTGCCAGTGCAGACTTCCAGAGGTGTCCTGCCTGGCTCTGGTCTTTGGAGCAGTACATCTGGCTTCCCCAGCCGTTCGTCAGTGCCCACGGCTGGTAGCTGTCCATCGGCAACAACGTTTCGTGGCGAGGCTCCCCAGATCCCAGAGTCTGCACCACGGACACGTCCAGATAGCTCGCCATTGACTGGTATGGGCTGGGGTAACCATGGTAAAATGCGAACTCTTTAGCTCTGCTGGGGTATTCTTCAGACGTGACCGGAGTGTCCATGTACTTCTCTGCGGAGTAGCTGAGCGCGCTGGGCTGGGTGCAGGATTTGAGCGAACCCCGCCCCATTCGGCAGGGATAGTAGCCGTTCCCAAAGTAGCCATAAGGTAAGGCAGTTGTGGAGGAGCCTTGGGGTACCGCGGGGCATGGGGTACACTGTTTGCCCGCTTCTCCTGAGTTGGAGCCCGATACATCCACACCGGGGTAACCAGAGCCGTGCACCAAGCTGGAGGGGTGGCCCCCTAGAGCGGGGTGAGCCATCAGATTCCTGCACTGGTTGGCTGCGAAATTGCCGCTACCAACCAGACCTTCCATGTTCTTGTTTAGATCATCCAAGTTGTTTTCATACACAAACATAACCGTGTCCGCCCAGCGAGGATTCAGGACCAAAGAGGCTGTCATATCACGCTCACCATTCGGACGGAGGATTCTGTTGCAAAGACCCAAGTCCGGAGAGGGACACCAGGTTACATGCACAGCCGCATTGACGCAACGGTCCAGGGCACGGAATGGCGCATCTCCATTGGATGATGACAACATCACGTGACATACGAAATGAAAACCTTCTTGGACATGTCAGTCAAAGAAATATTTTTTATTGCTTAGAAGAAAATGCACAAGACGCGCATCAGCATATTTGTCGATTTCCATCTCTTCAAGTGCTTTACGTATGCATTCTTACATAGATTTGTCCGTGAACAGTCCATACAGTATACTTGTTACAAAAAGATACAATTTGAAAACATTTAGCCTAATCAATACAGAACAATCTAATGTAGAAAATGATTATTCAAACACTGGTGAACATCGGACGGTTCAATTCCCTGCTCTGGTATAGAGCAGAGCTTCTAGTTTTGACACACTATTCCTCCATGTGTTTTTTCTTAAGCTAATAGAAGTATTTTAACACAAAAATAAACCTATGGAACTCAAATATATTTCAACGGTCAGTTATATCCACAACTATCTGAAAGAAAAACACGTTTGACATTTATATCTAAAAATAATTATAGCATTACAAAGATACTAAGTATTATCAATAGGCTACTATTAGCTACTATTAGTAGCCTATTATTCTGACCAATACTTTTGGTTGTATTTTACAAAATGCGTTCCTTGCTTTATGAACGAAGACTATACACACAAAACATATCTAAAAATTATATTATACTGTTAAACAAATCTGTTAACCAAATCGGTGTTTAAAACAGAAACCAAAAGATTAAGTTACATCGGATGCCTTTTGGATTTCAACTTTAATTAGATTATGTTAAATGTGGAATATTTCCCAATGGTTATAGACGCATTTAAAGACTTATAATTTCGGAGTGCCAAATGCATGAAGAAAGTTTATCGTTGTTGTAAAAGTATTGCAAATCATAACATGATATTCCTACGTGCCAATATTCCACAAATTCAAAATGTGGATTTATAAAATAACAGTGCTTTAGACATTTAAAGAGTAATTTATGTGTATTTTTAGAAAATCATTCATGGCTAAAACATATTACAGACGGAAGCGTAAAGAGGATTTATGGAAAGACTCAAGGGTCTGGAGATTTGTAAAATATGACTGAAGTTCAAAGCGCTTTGCTGAGCTGACATGTCAAGTGATTTTTTTCTCTGATCATTTTTGTGCTGATGGGTTTAAATTTATGAATATTGTGTTGAGAGGTGCAAAGAAAAGCAAGGGGTTCATTTGCTTGGTTTTACGGCGTGAGAGACGCATAGTCTTCATATCCTATTTAGTTGTCAACTAATGTTGGTTATGTAGCTAATGCAACACAAACGTAACTTTCAGAAATTCACACTTGTACCTTGTATGCGACACATCTACAGACGTAGATCTTAAAAGTGAGAAAATGTATGTATGGTATATTTGAGTTTCATCAATTCTGTAAACGCAATCAAAAGCGTAATTCCTAGCCAACTGGTTTTAAAGTCAGGCGGACTGATGATTATTCCAAGTTCCTATTGAGGTATGCTGTCGAAATAAAGACCGAATTCAGAAGACTACACTGCTTGTTTGTACATGTTTTGTACTTTTTTGGACTGAAATAAATAGATTGTATGTTTGGCTGGACTTAAATAAGTACATCAAGTAGCCTAATCATCAAGATTCAGGTTCAATATATCATTCTGTCCAAAACTCATTTCACCTACCCCCACCGCCTCGACACACACAGCAGCCTGGACAGTCTTCTTAACATAGGGGTCAGACTATAGGCCCTCAAGGTCAAGGCCAAGTTTAATGTTTAGAGTCTGGCCCGCCCAGAAGGCTCTGTTTAGGAGGCCGCCGCAGACCAGACCCTCCCTGAGCAAATGTGCCGAAGTTCAAGGCCTAGACGCCGGCCTCTATGTGTCATTATCACAAACACACATACCACACCGTATTGCTACCGCAGACGACACATAACAATGCTGTCTCAATCCTTGCAGCGGGTACTGAGTATAGCCTACTGTCACACGATTCACGTTAACAGATACACGGTTTTCATTTTTTAAATTATTCACCTAAAGGCATTAATTACTCAGCACTCCGTCTACATGAGGTGTGAGGGGAATCATGAATGTGTTCTTCCGGTGCTTTTGTGTTTGGTGCCCTGGCAGTCAATGCGTAAATCTTTGGCAACAGGCGCTTGGAAATTGGCGCCGCGAAAAGCTTTAGCCCCGTGCCACACGTTATTTACTGACGCACAGTGGCTACTGTACCAAGGAAATGCCGTAATAAAACTGACTGTCACACTTCCTGAGCCCACTGGTCAAGTACCAATGACTAGCTCACGCACACTTCTGTATTCCTTCTCGCTACGAGAATAAAAGGCACATTTGCGCAAAATCCAAGGAACTAAGATAGTGTGGTAAGTCTTAACTGTTTATGAAAAGGCTATATGCATCGTTGCTATGTATGTTACGTGAGAAGGGGCAATATGGAAGATAGAAAACAGAATGAATGGTAGGCTAATGCACAAGTGAATGTTTTTGTATTATAATATCTCATATTTGGTACTTAAAACTGTTCCATAGGCCCTACATCAAACCCATTATTTGTGTCAAGCATTTGAAAAAAATAATGTGGTTGGAATAACCACGGACCTTTTTTTATAAAACGAAGGCTGTAGGCCGATATTGTTTCGTTGTACAACATTGTTGACTACACCATTTCACAACTAAATTTAATCGATACGAAAGTATTATGTACATGGATGGATACCGATTTGTCAGCGAAAAACCATATGACGCTGACGTCAACTGACGTCCAACTTTTAGACTAAACGATAGGCCACAAACGAAACCAACAGTAGACTAATAGCAAGCATGATGCAAACAGTGGATACAAACAGTCTGAACGAATTCGCGACTGCTTGCACAACGGTCCATGAAGGAGGACTCAAAAGCAATTAATTTGTCACATTGATGAAACTGTCTTTTCATGACGCCAATCGCACATACCGCTCTCGAGGACTGTAATTAGCCCTCATTGGATAAAAGGTGTTCGTTTGCATTGGCTTATTTGAAAATTTGATTATTTGATACACTTTCTACTTGAGCCTTAGTCAGAAATGGAAGCAACATCTCAAATAGTTCTCAATTTCAGCGTTGTTTAAGACTTTCATGAAGTTTGATAATCACACGATGAATAGCCTATATAGGCTTGTGGCCTATATAGGATACATATATAATAGGATACATATTTCAGAAATATTCGGCCTGCATTTAAAACATTTGAGGGCGGCGTTCAACATTAACCATTTCCAGGATGCCCTCTGACAGGTGGACGCGTATCGCCATAAGATTTGATTGTGGACGATGGTACACGATCACCAGAGGGGATTGTTAACTTGTTTAGTCTGTTTGTGAGTGTCATGTTCATATCTACACTCAAAATGTTCACTTGACTATGGATATAAGCCTTCAGGGCCTCGAATTTTGCTCGTTTTTCGAAATATAAAGTGTTGCAATACGCCTAAGGCGTAAAGGAAATATGTAAATCTGAATAAATCTATGCATAGCTCTGAACTTGGTACTATTTGGTCTGCAGAAGCCTATGGTTCTAAGAAGTCTCTTTTGTGCTATTTCTAATACACGATTGTAAAAAAAAAAAAAGAAGCCTTTTGTTACGATGCGATATGAATAAGGTGAGTGCAATGTAGGCCCAGACTACGTTAGCAAATTCCAGTTTTCCTTTGATTATCATTATGACTGTCCCCGAAAAGAAAACAATAGAATAATACAGATGAAAAACATAGTTCATTACGGTTGTTGAGCTCGTTAAACTTGGTTGAGTTAAGTTAAGGAGTATCTAACGTGTGTGTGAAATCAAGTCGTGAAACTGAAGAAATTGAAGTAGCCTATTCTAGTGACTAGCGGCTGTTTATTCCAAATGTCCTCTTTGTCCGCCCGCCACAAAAAGTATGGAGTGTTAAAACACTTTAGCAAGAGAGAGTGACAATTACGTGGTTACATAAATGCACCTAACTGCTTCCAAATGCATCACTTTAAAGCGTAACGACATGGGTCATATTGACCTTTAGATACAGGCATACATGAAATATTGTTTAGAAAGTTTGTCAATTTACTTCTCTTTTTTGATCAAACAAAACTATAACGTTGCACTGTCGATTCTGAAATCGACATGAAACTGGGTCATTAAAAAACTTGACAAAATGGGCTACATTATTTACCAGCCAAGTGGTGGAACATCCGTCACATCATGAGACTGCCGACATATGCGTATAATAAAATCAGAAGACCGTCTCTCAACCATGAATTTTGTGAGACATTTTCTCAAAGTTTACATCACACACAATCGTATTTACTCTCTACAAAAGGTTCCTTCATGCCCAGCTGTAAATAGACCCGGTTGGTCCACTGGGATAACAACATTGGGTTGGGCACTTGCCTGGATGTTGTTCAGACCACCCACCTAAGTGTGAGTGTGCCTCATTAATGATGCTCAGGTGTGGGGTGTGGAGTGAGGCTTCGGGCCCCTATCTTCCAGTTCCTATTATTTGCCCTTCAAAAGATGAGGGCTTGATCCCTGTCCTGGCACATCTTAGAGTCCTCTCTCCATCCGAGCCTCTGTTGTTGTTATTTGTGAATGAGGAACACGAAAGGGGAGTTGTCTGGTTGTATAACCTTGACCTTGGTTATTAGGGAGTCACTGCCACGTCGTGCTGAATGAAGCCGGGAAGAGCACAATCTTTATCATTAGACCATTAACCCAGAAGATAATATATCTGTGAACTGTTTGAATTTGGACTCGGACAAGGTATCGACTCCCCTTAGAAATGACACATAGCGAGACCCAACAACTCTTGCGCTTGGGCACATCTGACACCAGCTGAAATCCAACTGAACTCTACAAGACCATGGTGATATTTCTTGCTGTTTTAGGCAGTTTCCTCATGACCGAAAACCAACCAGTGATGAAGTAGCTATCTTACATCCTCCATGCAGTTTGCTTAAATGTTGGGTTAATCCAAACATGGTCCTTGCATTATACTACTGACTGATAACGACCCGAGGTTGACATTACACAGCTAGTCTCCATGGTGAAGCAGAGAAAGGTGCAAAATCAGACTAATGTAATGTTAAAACGTATTTTACGTTCTGCCAGAAAAACATAATCATTTAACATAAACCCTGTCAGAACAAAATGAGGATCATGAACTATCATTTAAAACACTGATGCAGAAGGCATAGGGTAATATCATGCTTGACCAGAATATCTAACTGGAAGGAGACAGACTAAACAGAAAGAGATTGGGAATTTGTGCCCAATGAATTGCCTAAAAGTGATTATATATAACGTAATGTCAGACGAGTTTCCTTTTCTAAACATCTGTAACCGCAGGAACAAATTTCAAATTTACAATGCGACTATATTACGAATGATATATCATCGGTTTTGTTTTGAGAAACACACTTCCTCGGTGCTAATGATGACCACCATGGCCGAATTGGTACAGACACTAGAGCCCTTGTCGGATAATTGTGACTGGCGTTTAGATTTCTGCCCGGCTAATAAACGCAAAGGAATAAAGGCGTTTACAGCGCAGAATTCCCACGCAGTTCCAGGCAGTGCCTCGCGCTCGGTTTCAGTTTGGGCTCTGTAAATACTCCGGCTCGAATCATTACACACTTTCATCTACGTTTTATAATGTCAGTCTGGATTAAGGCCTTCTATAACTTTGGCACGAAAAATGTGCAGTGATTCAGTCCAACCTGTGGCTAATGGATGCAAAGACGTGCATTCAGGGCAGGTAAAAGGCATAGTCCTGAAACATAGCATAGTACGACTTACAATATTTTGCGTATAAGGCTTTTTTATACAATACC
The DNA here is from genome assembly GCF_054491055.1 of Hypomesus nipponensis. Taxonomy (NCBI): domain Eukaryota; kingdom Metazoa; phylum Chordata; class Actinopteri; order Osmeriformes; family Osmeridae; genus Hypomesus; species Hypomesus nipponensis. The sequence goes on from NC_140377.1 coordinate 21,727,857, forward strand.
ATCAATATAATTTAATCACTTTAACATTTCCCTATACTAAATACATGTCAGAAAAATAAACAAGCAGCATATGTTTCTAAAAAAAGGACTTTAGACTATACTTGAATTGTTTTATGAAACATTAAATTATAAAATAATGTCAACTAAAGGAGGACTTGATATTAAAGTTACGTAGCCAAGGTCTGTGAAGAAAGTCGTAGAAGTTCCATCATTGTTTATTCTTCCAATTAGCCTATATCTATAACTTCAATTCGGGATATATCAGAACAAAAGGGTTTTCAATCAATGATCAACTAAATCAAATAATAACATCTCAGTATACTTGCAGGATACTCTACCGACATTAAGTAACCCAAATCAAACTTGCAATTTAGAAATTGGGACAAGTTTGTTACACATATTTTAAACGCTATAATAACAATAATAACGTTGCAACAACTATTCCTATTTTCAAAAATAATAATCATAAGAAATTTCAATATTTTACAAATTAACTGTTTCTAAATCAAAGTGATTTTTTCTATACATGCCATGCGTAATTACCTCAATATGGTCATATAGGTGCCAGCCTGGCCTACAGATGAACATTGGAGGACGACAAGAACAAATTATTATGATTTTTTTCATATTACCGTTTCCTCTCCCTATATTGATTTGAATGGTGAAGGACAATCCACTTGAACTTGAAGGTAAAATCATAAGCCATAGAAATGAGAAGTAGAAACATGTTAACTGCAAAAATACTGAGAATGGTTAAGACATAGGTAGGCCTATTTTACCGTTTTTAAAGATCATGCCTGAAGATAAACAGACAAGTTGGTTATTTTGCATCACCTTCACTGACGTTTCTCCATTCGGGTATACATTAGTTTAAATTAATGTATTGTATTGACATACTCTGACATTGTACCTGCAGTATCACGTTTTTGTGATTTAGGATACAAAGACAGTATACAGCTGCCAAGGACGGAAAGGAACTTCATTGGGAATTTGCGCTGCCAGGGGTGCACAGGGCAGGCGACAGAAAGCAATAAGTGTGGTACTGTAATGATTACCCAGTATGTGCGTGTCAAGCTTATTTTTTCGATTACAACCAGAATAACACGCCAGTGTAGCATGCCCTGTTCATCGAGACATCTGTGTCGGTTCTACAGAGAGAGGGGCATGGACTTATGCCAACCATCGTTAAATTAACAAACTCCAGTTTCAGTGAAGGGAGAAGGATTGGCACATGCTCAAGAATTCTTTTCTACTTCCACCATTCTCGACGGGGGCAAAGGATATAATTTGGTCTGATATTGAATAAGAATCGCGTTTAGTCTGAATCGTATAGAACAGTCTCCAACGGTTTAGTGGTCGATTTTGATATCACAAACCCGGCTTTAACGACGCGGAGACATGTATGTTACAAAATATATAACACATGCAAAGACCTTCACAGACACGCGACGTTGTTGTTGCTAACAGGATCTGTCATGGATGGGGTGTAACTTTTCTGGAACGTCTGTGATGTTGCTGAGCTTGTAGAACTATGTCTTCAATGAAAGCTCTGAAACAAACTTAATATTCTATTTTGTTTTTTTGAAAAGCTGTGTGTAAAGATTCGTTCAGAAGTTCGTAAATAAACAATCGCAAAGCAAAAAATAATGTTAGTTTGTGCAAGAAATGCATGTCAATAATGTAGAATTAGCCAACCTATACAGTCTGCATGTATAAATGTGAAATATGGTCCTCAGAATACAGTTGCCATGATTTAAAAGGAATGATAGGCTATCTAGACATTTGGCCAAATTGCCCAAATCCATTCCAACACCCAAAAAATCACGTCAACATGAACTTGTAACGGTCATTAGTAAATCCCTTTGATGTGAGATAGCCTAATTTGTATAACATATAAAGCATGTATTGTTGAATGTCTGAACGATAAACAATAGTCCTTAAGATGTTGTTGAAGGCGTCAAATATGACACCTATTGTAAGCAGGCAGTCTTTTAGGAGCCGTTGCTAGGTCATATGATCAAAGCGACCAGCTATAACAATACAAACATCATCGATAGCTACTTAACAGCCATCATCAGTGCAGCGCCAATGTGGTCCGCCGACAACGTAACACCGTCACTACGTCCAAGATCGTGCACGTTTTTTTTATTGGTTTGTCTCTTCCACGCTGACACATCAGTTATCTACTTTCTCGTCCACGTTTCCATGACTACTCCGGTGAACGTTTATTGGCACAGGGATTGGAACAAAAGGACGCAGAGATTCTTCCTTACCTTTAGGCTGTGGTCTATGCCCCAAACTGTCATACCCGGAGGCCAGACTTTGGTCTAATAAAATACCCATAGCCTATAATTACATTTTTACTATAAAATATAATTTGTGGAATGAGATAGGCTATGTCAAGAAAACATGTTTCTCATGTTCAACATTTCCTAATGAGCATGTTGCCAACGTTAAAGATTGTTATGCATGCGCTGTATGGGTTATTTTGTTGTTTGGGAAATGTCAGTATATGTTCAGGATGTATAGGATTGTGCTTTCCATTAGGGTCATGCGTGAAAGCTCATGACAGGCTGTGTTGGCAGGCTCATCATTACCTTATCAGTGAGGCTACCTTTAACATCCAATGGGTTCGAAGTTAAGGATTAAAGGATTAAGCATTTATACTGTATGATAATCTTTTCTAATGAAACATAATCCACTTATTATCAATGATTAGTCAACTAACTCCCAATTGACAAGTATGAAGGTACTGGCGCGACAATGTATGCGTATAGTCGCCTGATTGCTGGGTTATTTCCCCCCCACTTTTGTAAATGTTTCTGGGTATAATTTTAGGAAGCCTACTATTCGATGTGTATACAAAAGCTATACTAACAAGAACAAAGCAAAAAAGACATCTAGAAACCTCTTTGAAAATAAAGCTTTTTTTTTTTTTTAACAGAGCCTGTAAGAAAACCCTTCCTTAGACAGGAAATTAGACTGCGATGTCCTGATCATGTCCACTGTAACCTGTCAAACAAAAAGGACTGCTGTAGCTGAAGTTTGTTCATGGACAGACAATGCACACTGGGGAGATTGTTGTTGAGATAGGGCGAGGCGACACTTCGCCTGTTTTAATCAGTCACCGTGCATCTGCACCGATGAAAACTGTGTAAACGTTCATTGGTGTTTTCAACCCCATGTTTACATTATTTGAATATGTCATTTTAAACAACAGGGTCTGTCCAGTGCATTTCTTAAAAGTTAAACCAGGCCTATTTTCTCCACTTTAGGCTGCGGGCCCGCGCACTTTACAAACATCAGGGTTCTAATGACTGACTTCCAAAAATATAAACATCAAACGCCACGGAACAATGAAGATTGGTCTATCTCACTGGGGAGGCTGCAGTGACAGGACAGCAAGGGAGGTCGATCTTAATTCTCCATAACAAAAGTACAAAGACGGTTCGGAGACCAAAGACAATTTAACACCTCCTTCGCAGTACTCGCCCAGGCGGCGCCTCGCGGATAGTGCGCGTCTCTCATTAGGAGAAGATGGCTCGGGCAGGGAGATATAAAAGACTGAGAATGGAGACGAAGCGAGGGGGGGTCAAGGGGGCGACACAGCGACTCATCTTCTGCCTGTAAACGAACTTGGCTCAGGTCGGCAGTGTGTGTCAACAAGAGAGAGAGAGAGAGAGAGAGACCAACGTTGTCCTTACCAAACTTGGATTGTACCGGCAATAGGATCTATATATCCAATTTACAATTATATACAGTCTTATATATATATATTTTGGAATTACACGAATTTGCACAGGAGGGTGTAGTGGACGAAAGAGACTTATAAAAAGGAGTGAAATATAAACACAACTCAAGGAACTATGCGTAAGTCGCTTTTAAATATTGAAACGTCTATTTTTCATTTTGATGACTATAGCGTGATATTTAATGTAATCTATTTCATGTAAATAGAAACACTAATTTGGTTAAATCAGAAACGTTGAACAGATAAAGAGACTTGAACGTAGCCTTTCAAGCAGATACCAATTGGTAGGCTAATCATAGAAAATATATTGCCCGTTCGAAAATGAATCCTTCAACCGTTGATAATTTGATCATTTTCGACACTATGTTTAGTGGCAGAGGGGAGAGAAACATCGGTCCCCACCGATGGCCATACGAACACCACGCACGGAGAAGAGGAACCGTGTCCGCGTAGCTCAATCATCGACCACAGTCGGCGGCACCGGACAGCCTTCACGCGGGAGCAACTGTCCCGTCTCGAGCAGGAGTATTGCAAGGAGAGCTACGTCTCCAGACCGCGGAGATGCGAGCTGGCAACTGCGTTGAATCTTCCCGAGACTACAATCAAGGTACGGTCAAAGATGAGATACAGCTTCAGCCTTGGGGCCTGCAGACAGACATATGCTTTATAGGTCTGAACTACGTGCAATGCACGATATTCTGAATGAATTATTTTTAAGATGTAGCTTAACATTTGTCATGAAGTTACTAAGCTAATAATAGCTGACTGTGATGGACAGAGAGGGTGTCCTAGCATTGCAATAAATACACAAAGCATCTAAATTTCACCTGGAGCACATCCCTCCCATCACAGATGACTCTGGTTCACTATAGCGGCCTCAATATATCTGCAAATGTCCCTCAAATGGGGGCCTACAGCTTCATCTAACTCTATCTCTCTCCACATCCTCCTCCCCCCACCTCCTCCCCCCACCTCCTCCTCCCCACCTCCTCCTCCCCACCTCCTCTCCCCCCACCTCCTCTCCCCACCTCCTCCCCCACCTCCTCTCCCCACCTCCTCTCCCCCCACCTCCTCTCCCCACCTCCTCTTCCCCCACCTCCTCCTCCCCACCTCCTCTCCCCCCATCTCCTCTCCCCACCTCCTCCCCCCACCTCCTCCCCCCACCTCCTCTCCCCCCACCTCCTCTCCCTCCACCTCCTCTCCCCCCACCTCCTCTCCCCACCTCCTCTCCCCCCACCTCCTCTCCCCACCTCTTCCCCCCACCTCCTCCCCCTGCCCAGGTGTGGTTCCAGAACAGGAGGATGAAAGACAAGCGACAGAGACACTCTCTGAGCTGGCCCCACCCCCTGGACCCCAGCCTCTGTGTCGTCATGGTGACCCAGACCGCCGCCAGCGTCCCCTACCGCTACCTCCCCCACCTCCCCCTGCACCTGTACTCCCCCTTCTCCTCGCCCCCCAGCCCGTACTCGCCTCCCCTCAGGCCCCTGGACCCCCTACGTCTCCCCCAGCCTTCCTACCCCCGGGCGGGTGTCCTGCCCACGGCCGGCCTCTACCCCCCCACCCGCATGAGGCACCCCACCACCTGCCTCTGCCCTCTCTGCCTCCACGGCGACCAGATCAGCCTCGCCAAACCAGATGGGAGGCTGTCCCTGGCCTGAGGCGATCCTGTGGAGCCGCAGCCCTGCAGGACTGTCGCCTCAGGGGCTGAATGAAACCTGTGTGGTTCAACTACCTCGTGTCTCGGAATGATGTTATTCAGATGGCGGCTACAGCACAATCATACTAGCCGGCTGGAAAAGTGCCTTGAGAAGGAACGGAGTCCCACGGTGACGTCACCAGGTTGTGTTGCAACTTGAGCCTGTAAATATACTGTACATATACTAGTGATTTGTTATGTGTACTACCGTAAGTGTCCGTACGAATAACATTCTGGGGAAAAACTTGACTTTGTTATAAGACGTACAGCAGGATCACTGTAAGATTAATAGAAAAATTGATTTATTTTGAAATAGTTATGTCTATAGCTTTAGGATAAATATTTTGAGCCGCACTGTATAAATGCTGAAATAAGTTTCCATTTTGTCAGATATTAAACTGATATAGAAATGATAAATATTTGCTCTGATAATCAAGATTGACATTGAGCTTACTGGGAATATCTTGACAGCCTGTTCTATTGTGACGCACTACTGTTTTGTCTGCAAATTGAGAAGCAAACACATAACTATATGAAGGCTTGAACTACATACATTGTACATGTCTACATACAGTGGGAAAGGTTGGTAATAATAAATATGTAGAACAAATAACCATGTGTGTTCTTACTGAAAATAACAAACAATGACACACTTCTTCCGGAACAGAACTATTACGATTCCAGACAATTTTTAAAGCCAAATTACACACTAAACACTGATGTTAAACTCACAGCAATATCCTCAGTTTGGGGGTTGAATGTCGTTTTCTGTGTGTCTTATTTTATTTTCATAACAGGGTTGTGGTCGAGCCATAATCATAACTACTCTGTTGTTACTTCGTCGTACAGAAGCTCATTCTTAGTCATGGTAATCCTCCTCTCAGACAGTAGACACAAAGGCTATCAATTACATTATTGCTATTTATTGACATTCAAGAGGCCTGTTATTATAGTTCAACACATACTAGAGTTACATGCAGCTAAATGTAGAGGAGCTTTAAATCCCACGACAGAACACAGCCAGGTGGAAATGATCTACACAGCACTGAGATGAGACGTTCAACAATCAACCCCAACTCTAAACACGTCTCTGTTAAAAGTTGTCCAATATCCTTCCATGAGAATAACCTTCCTCAATCCATGTCATCATCATAATTGTGGTGAGGGAGTCCGGCTAGTAATCAGAAGGTTGCCGGATCGATTCCCCGCCAAATGACGTTGTGTCCTTGAGCAAGGCACTTCACCGTACTTTCCTCGGGGGGAATGTCCCTGTTCTTACTGTTAGTCGCTCTGGATAAGAGCGTCTGCTAAATGTAAATGTGATCACGCGCTGCTGAGGGTGAGAATAAATCTTGTATGCCGGACATGCCACCATGTGTGTGCTCTCAGATGAAAAGCTGAACACAAGGCAACATCCTTCCATATCTTGTAAACGTTTGCCTCGTAAAACGTTTTGGACAGAGATCTCTATGACTACGTTTGCGGCGAAGATCTGTTGATTCCTGTAAAGCACAAATAATAGGAATGAAACCAACACATGGAGAAAGCAGCAATAAACCCAGCAAGCAGGAGCCGAATCCAGCCACATTCACGCAGAATAAATCTGTGTATGATACATAATACCATGAGTGTTACAACATGTTAGAAAACTGAAAAACAGGCCACAGTGCCCTCTGTTATGTTTTGGGATGTTGAGTCTTGTTATTGTCAAACTCAGAATACTGCGCACGGCCGAGCGAGCGACTGCACTGAACCACGGCGTGACGTATTTTAGGACGGCAATGTTTTATTTGGATAAAAGCTGGAGTATGAATGACCAAGAATAAAAACTTCTGTGAGTTCACCGAGGCCCGGGGATTTTACGACGCTGTGGTTGCAGTTCATAGAAAAATCAATATGGCATTTAAAGAACCAAACTGGCTCGTAACTGCCATGCTAGCGCTGCATGTTTGGATTGGTTTGTAGGAGCAATGATGCACTCTATGTGTAGGCCTACTTCATTGATGGCTCTTCTGCTGTTAACACCAGACAGGTCCACATCCTGATTTAGGTGCCGTATGGTGTGTGTGTGTGTGTGACACAACCGATTCCTGGTTTGGCCTCGACTGACAGTGATCAAACCTCCACAAGCATCTAAAAGCGTGCCTGCGTTCTTTTCTAGCGAGCTCAACAAAGATGAACAAGCTGGAAAAATTAACCCCCGATTTGAGTATTCATCATTTACAGTATTAAGTCACAGTCTGCATTGTTGTCCGAGAGCTGAGCACTTAACCCTGATCACCAAGCCCATCCCAGTGGGTGTCTCCTGCCCACCTGTCCAGGTGTGCCAGCACAGGGAAGGCACGATCACGCTGAACACAGCTCAGCCACAAGCTGTCTTTACAGACGGCTGCTGCCTGCAGATTATCTTCTTGACATGCTCTTCAGACAAACCTTTAATTGGAGGGTTCTCCCTGGATGGTTTACGCGTGTTCCACTGCCTATTAATGCCCACAGAACAATACCCATCATTTTAGCCTATCCAGTCGGCTTGTACCCATGCCACATGCTATCCTAACAATACACAAGGTCTTTTAAAGTAATAACCAAGATGTATAATACGAACCCCCCGACTGCGCGGTACAATATGTCCCTGCTCATGTAACACCTAAAACAGGGCAAAGAAATGCGATGTGTTTGAAATGATAAACTCTCCTGCAGCTGCATTCAGGATAATTAGAGCTCCTGACCACGGAGGAGCTGGGATGGTGGGCAGACAGAGAGGGCAGAGAGAGAGTACCTCTCTGGTGTGTCAGTGTTTGGAGAACCCTCTCTGGTGTGTCAGTGTTTGGAGAACCCTCTCTGGTGTCTCAGTGTTTGGAGAACCCTCTCTGGTGTGTCAGTGTTTGGAGAACCCTCTCTGGTGTCTCAGTGTTTGGAGAACCCTCTCTGGTGTGTCAGTGTTTGGAGAACCCTCTCTGGTGTGTCAGTGTTTGGAGAACCCTCTCTGGTGTGTCAGTGTTTGGAGAACCCTCTCTAGTGTGTTAGTGTTTGGAGAACCCTCTCTGGTGTCTCAGTGTTTGGAGAACCCTCTCTGGTGTGTCAGTGTTTGGAGAACCCTCTCTGGTGTGTCAGTGTTTGGAGAACCCTCTCTGGTGTCTCAGTGTTTGGAGAACCCTCTCTGGTGTCTCAGTGTTTGGAGAACCCTCTCTGGTGTCTCAGTGTTTGGAGAACCCTCTCTGGTGTCTCAGTGTTTGGAGAACCCTCTCTGGTGTCTCAGTGTTTGGAGAACCCTCTCTGGTGTCTCAGTGTTTGGAGAACCCTCTCTGGCTTGTGTGTAAGTGTGCGCTATGCATGTGTGACAAAATTACAAGTTCCCGTCTCTTGACTTTCTAAGCACGTTCGCCCCTTTCAGAGTTATCCAAGTTATCCAACCACAATACTCTGGGAATCTCTCCTTCTTTCTGCCCCTCTTCCTCCCTCTCTCTGCCCCTCTTCCTCCCTCTCTCTTCCCTTCTTCCTCCCTCTCTCTTCCCTTCTTCCTCCCTCTCTCTGCCCCTCTTCCTCCCTCTCTCTCCCCCCTCTTCCTCCCTCTCTCTGCCCCTCTTCCTCCCTCTCTCTGCCCCTCTTCCTCCCTCTCTCTGCCCCTCTTCCTCCCTCTCTCTCCCCCCTCTTCTTCCCTCTCTCCCCCCTCCGCCTCCCTCTCTCTCAACCTCTTCCTCCCTCTCTCTCCCCCTCTTCCTCCCTCTCTCTGCCCCTCTTCCTCCCTCTCTCTCCCCCCTCTTCCTCCCTCTCCCCCCTCTTCCTCCCTCTCTCTGCCCCTCTTCCTCCCTCTCTCTCCCCCTCTTCCTCCCTCTCTCTCCCCCTCTTCCTCCCTCTCTCTCCCCCTCTTCCTCCCTCTCTCTGCCCCTCTTCCTCCCTCTCTCTCCCCCCTCTTCCTCCCTCTCTCTCCCCCTCTTCCTCCCTCTCTCTGCCCCTCTTCCTCCCTCTCTCTCCCCCCCTCTTCCTCCCTCTCCCCCCTCTTCCTCCCTCTCTCTGCCCCTCTTCCTCCCTCTCTCTCCCCCCTCTTCCTCCCTCTCTCTCCCCCTCTTCCTCCCTCTCTCTCCCCCTCTTCCTCCCTCTCTCTGCCCCTCTTCCTCCCTCTCTCTCCCCCCCTCTTCCTCCCTCTCTCTCCCCCCCCTTCCTCCCTCTCTCTCCACCTCTTCCTCCCTCTCTCTGCCCCTCTTCCTCCGTCTCTCCCTTCCTCATATAGTTTTACAGTAAATTCGTTGCAATACACCACACAGCACAAACATTTGCAATGCCCGGACTTTACTTGTAAAACGTTGGGAAAAGAACGTTTTTGGTTTCTGAAGGCACAAAGCATGTCCTTGGGTCGCAATGAAGAAGGTTACTTCTCCTCCCAAGAACAAAAGAACAGTGGGTCCACTTTCTCAGAAGAACACATGAGAAACACATAACCATAACTAGGGTGACTGAGCTAGTGCTGAGACTGACTGAACTGGTAGCTAGGCTGGTCCACGTACTGCTTGGCCGGCTCGTGCGTGTCTATGTCCATTGCGTCCTCATCGAACAAGGCCTTGCGCTGTGTGGAGTCTGCAGTGTTGTTGTTCAGGAGGCAGTGTCTTGCCTTGTGGCCGGAGAGGGGCTGGTCTGTGGTCTTGTAGGTCTTGAGGGAATCGGTGTCGCTGTGGCTGTCGGTTGTGCGGTCAACCTTAAGGCGGTTCGTGGTCACGTCGACCGTGGTGAGGAGGTTAGAGGTCCTGTGGTCACTGTGGTTGGTTACGGTCACGTCTGGGACCCAGCCTCCTACCTGGTGTGCAGACTCAGATTCATTCGTGTATCAACAACGTTGGTAGACATTTAGAAGAGGATAATTAGATACCGTTGCGATATCCGGTGTCGCTGGTCTGTCGTTGGCAGACAGCTAGCCAGAAAAGGATAAGAAGAAGCTATGCGGTGTCTGGTGTACCTGGTCTGTTGGGGGAACAGGCTGGGTGTCCCCTGTGTCAACAAGCCGTTGCTTGGAGACCAGTCTGTCAGATATTATGGGCTGCATCCTCAGGTTGCCAGGCAGACGGTTGTGTGAGAGTATGACAGCCCTGGTCAGGGTCTGGTCTCCCAGTTCTGCTATACAGCCACCCCAGGGATGGAGACTGCGGAGGAGGGAGAAGACATTCACTCCACAAACCCCGGAAGTTCAACAGCACAACTGACTGGTCCGTTCATATTTTCCCCTCGCTTTTAATGAACCTTGTCGGTTGTTTTTCTGTAACTCTGTGTACAGCACTTTGGTGCCTATTGTGAGTTTTTGAAAGAACTCTTGGAACAAAATTGAGTTGAGTTAATAGAGGGTGTTTTGAACTCATCGCTAGTCTTGACGCCGTAACTGGGTGTTCCCGGGCCCCGACCTACCTGCCGTGCAACCGCCTCTTGGAGGTTTCCGATTGGTCAGTCCGGAGAGGGGCGGGGCGGCGGGTCACTGGGGCGGGGCCGGAGACCACATGGAGGAGGGGGGCTCTGGGGGGGCGGAGGGCCAGGACCTGCTGGGCCCGGGGTCTGAGCTCAGCCAGCAGCCTGCTGACTCTGCTTCTGGTCGCTAGCTTCCCTACGGACTCACTGACTGAGAGGAGGACAGGAATGGACAGAGGGAGAAAGACAGAAAGAAAGACAGACAGACAGACAGACAGAAAGACAGACAGACAGACAGACAGACAGACAGACAGAAAGAAAGACAGACAGACAGACAGACAGAAAGACAGAAACAAACAAACAAACAAAGGTTAGATTCACATACGTTCTGACGCCATCAAGGCACTTGATGAAGGGAGACTTACTGGGCAGCAGTGTCCGTCGCCCCTGCCTCGCGGCTGGGCGAGGCTCCCCCCCTGCGGAGGGACGCGATCCGGCCCCTGGGAGCCGCTCCAGCCCCTCACAGCACACGGGCCCCTCTCACCCTCCACACAGCCACCAGGACGATCTCCCAGGTGCCCCAGCTGTGGACAGAGGTACACACGTCCATGGAGACAGCAAACAGGCTGACTGGAAGGTTAGCGGCTAACGGCTAACAGCCACATGATCCGTAGGTATAGTCGCTGTAATCACAGTCTTGAATCAAATGATTTCTTTGAGCTGGTATCCCGGGGGTGTGTCGTAAAACAGGAGCCTAACGACTGAACGTTGTTATTTATGAGACAAGAAATATGTAAGCACTGAGATTGTGAGTTTTATGACTAGTAAACGGACACGCATACGTGTTTGTACTAATTAATAGGCATGTGCATTTTCATTTATAGGAACATGAGGCACGGCCTAACATGGCGTTTGCATGTGTACATCAAAGCATGTTTACATCTCAGACGCAAAATCGTTTCTATCGAAAACATCTTTCGAAGTGTGGACATTCTGACGCAGTCCTACGACTGTTGAATCAACATAAACTCACCTTGGCAGTCAGACCAGCGACCCACTGCCTGGAGCCCACCTTGACAACAGGGGGGCGCTGCGATGTCCTTGCAAGAAGGGGTGCCCTTGAGGAGCTTGTAAACCTGTAGAGAACACAGTTGACATAGAACACAGAACACCTGACTCAAACAGGTGACGACGACCCTCATCGCTGACCTCTGACCTCTGACCCGGTCGACGACCCCCAGCTCGGTCGTCCAGGCCTCGGACGCGCTCTTCCTCCTCCTCTTTCTCTTCCTCGGTCGGGGCCCTGGTTACCGTCACCAAGCCGGGGTGGAGGTGAGGGACGCGTGCCTGTTGCTACAGCAACGTACACACACGTTCAGTACACACACACACATTTGTATTTGACACTTTTTCTTTGCCTCGATTGAAGCGGCCATGTGGATGCCAGGACTGATGAAGGATCTCACCTGGGTGGAGCTGTGTTTGTAGGAGATACGGAGGTGTTCTCTCTTAGGGTCAGCCCCCCTCTCTCCTGCAGCCTCCCCCGGGTGCCCCCTGCCCCCTGAGCCCCCTCCCTCTCCTGCAGCCTCCCCCAGGTGCCCCCTACCCCCCGGGCCCCCTTCCTCTCCTGCAGCCTTCCCCCGGAGGCCCCTGGCCCCCGGGCGCCCCCTCTTCTGCCTCTGCCTCACTTGCAGCTCTCGCAGCTGATCTCTAAAACGGAAAGAAGTCAGTGATGTCGCTGTTGGCCTTTGTCTGTCTGTGGTGTGTGAGTGTGTGTGAGTGTCTATGGTGTGTGAGTGTGTGCGGTGTGTGAGTGTGTGTGTGGTGTGTGAGAGTGTGCGATGTGTGAGTGTAACGTTGGGGACAATCCACACCCACCTGGTGCACTTGCCCCTGGCCCTGGAGGCCGCGGTCTCTTGGAAGAGGGAGCAGCTGTGCTGGAGGTACTGGTCGTACCCCTCCCCCCCCTCACGGGGGTAGATCCGCCGGGCTCGCTCCAGACTGACAGCCCTCTTCTGACACTGGTCCCGACCCCTGAAACGACACCCTACATATATATACCATACGTGTATGTAGAACCATGCCCATATATCATGTGTATGTCTGTGTGATTGTGTTTTTGCAGCGTGGATGCTAGCCTGGCTCTGTTGCGGCAGGCTGGTTGGTGTGGTCCTACCTGCGGCCGCGGGCGTGAGCACGCTGCAGGCGCTCCTGCTCCACGGCCTGGCGGCGGTCGCACGCTCCCAGGTCGACCAGGACCAGCGTGTCGTACAGCAGGCTGTCCTTCACCTCGCGATCCACACGGGAGTCTGTGGCGAAGCTGGGAGAGTGGTTCACCTGGACAAGACGGGGGGGGGAGGGAAGGGAAAGGAAGGAAGGGAGGGTAAGAGGAAGGGGTGGAGGGAAGCACTGAGTGCGAGAGAGAGAGAGAGAGAGAGAGAGAGAGAGAGAGAGAGAGAGAGAGAGAGAGAGAGAGAGAGAGAAAGAGAGAAAGAGAGAGAGAGAGAGAAAGAGAGAAAGAGAGAGAGAGAGAGAGAGAGAGAGAGAGAGAGAGAGAGTGAGAGTGAGAGTGAGAGAGAGAGAGAGGGAGAGAGAGAGAGAGAGAGACTGAGACAGTATGAGAGGTTTGTTTCACCTCCAGTAGCCAGGGTTTAAGGCGGTGATCAAGCAGCACATCGAATCCCAGGATCTCAAAACAGGCGCTGAAGGCGGAGCTAGTTGCTATGTGGCGAGGGAAGCAGGCGTGGTAACTATGGCTCAGCACAGAGTGGGCGGAGAGAAGCGTCTTAATCACAACATCCTCGATGTCTGCCCAGAGCTTCACCGTGTCACAGTGCATTGATTCCAGAAGCTGGGTCAGAGATGACAACTTCCTGTTTGGAGGGCACGCACAGACAAACAAACACACAGAGAGAGAGAAAGAGAGAGAGACAGAGACAGAGACAGAGAGAGAGACGCACAGACAGACAAACAGACAGACAGAAACAACATGAAACTGACTGACTCCTTTTGGGATTTACTGGAAGATTCCCTTCCCCTCTTTGCTATCATAACAGTACACAGCACATCATAACAGTACACAGCACATACCCCTGATTCAGGACTACAGCAAACTGACAGACAGTGGTGAAACGTGAGTGATAGTCTGTTGTACATCAGCTGAAGACAGCGTTCACGCCAGTCGCTAATAAGATGAGCTAGCTGGCCTGACGACAAGATGGGTCTGGGCCAAGCATCCATTCTTTATAATATTTATGTTTTTATTGAAAATATTTGATATGAATCTATCTGATAGGATACAATGTCATGTGACTAACTAGGGTGCTCTAAAATGTAATCTTTAAAAAAGGATGAAGGTTATTTTGCTATCTTAGCCGTATCTTCCACTTTTTATTGTTAAAAATCAGTTTGGAATTCAATACTTTTTAACAATAATATCAAGTGATACTGATACCACTGATACTTCTGAACAGATCAAGCTCCATGTGGGGACCCCCCCCCCCCCCAGCTCCATGTGGGGACCCCCCCCCCCCCCCACCTCCCCCAAACTAAAAATAATTATTACTGTGAGGGGTCAATCTAGACTCCCTTCATTTTGAACCCTGGGCTTTAGTACTCTAGAAGCTAAGAGAGGAATGTTAATGAGAGGAACATGGAGGCAGGGAAGCTGTGTCAATAATAAATCAACCTTTTGCTGCCGATGATGTCATCACGGACAAAGTTCTCACTCCGTTTGTTAATGGAATAGTTGGTCAGGTGCATACACACATCTTCCTGAAAAAGAGAAGGAAGGAGAGAGGTAAGAGAGAGAGAGAGAGAGAGAGAGAGAGAGGAAGCAGAAACAGGAAGAATGTGTGCATGCATGTGCAACATGGAAGAGAGAAGGAGAACAGGAATACTTTCTGTTTACATATATTCCACCGCTGCCCTGTCAGTTCAATGTCAGACGCGCTTGTAAATTCTTGGGACATCCAGTGCCATAAGACTGGTAGACAAATACAGTTCTGAAAGATGCAGTAAAACGGACCGACACACAGACACCCAGGCTGCATGACCACACCTACGGAGGACCTGGAAGGTCAAGGACACATCTTTCATCTTATCTATTTGTCTTTCTGACTGTTAAACCTACGGTATGTATGTCCATCTAACCAAAGTCATATAGTGCATTGTATGTCTATCAGTTTTTTTCGTGGAACGGTGAGCATTGATAGTAACAGTACTTTTGCCGAGTCACGAGTTTAATGATCCACCTCAGTTCACAGTGAGGCACATCCAGTATGCACGGTGGTTCTAGGAACAGGGGTGGATACTGAATGTGAGGTCGTTTTAGAAGGTGGAGCTCTTTTTAAAAGGGAAGGGTGGGCGTCTGGGTCTCACCAGGTTTTTGCGGGTGGGGTAGCTGTAGCGGGTGGTGCAGAAGCGAGCCAGCCCCTCCTTGTACAGGAAGACGCGCAGCGGGTCACAGGAAGTCACCAGCACGTAGACGCGCAGGTCAAACTTGAAACCGTCGATGACAAACGGCTATGGGATACAAGGACAGTGGACCAATACCCAAGCGGAGCTCTCCTTCAAACGCAAAACTGAGTTAACAGTGACCTAAAGCCCACAAAATAACCATACAGGAACGTTTGGATGCCTGCCAAAGTTTGATGTGTGTATCGTGAGAGGAGTGTGTGTGAGGGAGGGAGCGTGCGTGTGTGTGTGTACCCTGGATATGTAAAGCTGGCAGATCATGCGCTCCTGGTGGGAAATCTCCTTGCAGGACCGGGTCAGGTAGATGCCTCGGCCCTGACTGCCTGCCTCAGGCTTACAGATGAAGGTCCTGTGCTTCTTGGTCCGGAGGAACACCTGGAAGTCATTGTAACTACAGGAGAGAGACACAAACAAGATTAAACAAAACAAACTGCTGTGTTTGTCTATGTGTGCCTGCCTGTGCCTGTCTGGAGTCAGTCAGGGAGTCAGTCAGGGGAGTCAGTCAGGGGAGTCAGTCAGGGGAGTCAGTCGGGGGAGTCAGTCAGGGGAGTCAGTCAGGGGAGTCAGTCGGGGGAGTCAGTCAGGGGGAGTCAGTCAGGGGGAGTCAGTCAGGGAGTCAGTCAGGGGAGTCAGTCAGGGGAGTCAGTCAGGGAGTCAGTCAGGGAGTCAGTCAGGGGAGTCAGTCAGGGGAGTCAGTCAGGGATTCAGTCAGGGGAGTCAGTCAGGGGAGTCAGTCAGGGGAGTCAGTCAGGGAGTCAGTCAGGGGAGTCAGTCAGGGGAGTCAGTCAGGGAGTCAGTCAGGGAGTCAGTCAGGGGAATCAGTCAGGGAGTCAGTCAGGGGAGTCAGTCAGGGGAGTCAGTCAGGGGAGTCAGTCAGGGGAGTCAGTCAGGGGAGTCAGTCAGGGGAGTCAGTCAGTCAGGGGAGTCAGTCAGGGAGTCAGTCAGGGGTCAGTCAGGGGAGTCAGATGGCTGAGTGGTTAGGGAATCGGGCTGTTAATCAGAAGGTTGCCGGTTCAATTCCCGGCCGCGCAAAATGACGTTGTGTCCTTGGGCAAGGCACTTCACCCTACTTGCCTCGGGGGAATGTCCCAGTACTTACTGAAAGTCGCTCTGGATAAATGTAAATGTCTGCCTTCCTATCCGTCTGTCTGTCTGTCTGTCTGTGTCTCTACCAAACTCACATCTTTGTGTCCAGACTCACTCTGCCGGCAGACACCAGGTGCGAGGGAAGATGTTGTACTCCTTGGGGAACCTCCTCATCATGCGCCGCATGTTCCGAGCCAGCGAATCCTTCCTGCTAAGCTCGCTCATGCCAGGGAAGTGGTTCGTCTTCTGCTCGGGGGAGACAAAACGGCAAAACAGCCTTTCAGGACGCCCGTTCGATGACAAATCAGCCGTACGCAGCGTTGACATGGAGCCCGTTGGCTTGTCTTCTTCTCTCCCTGCGTGAGCTACGTTACCTGGAAGCATGTCATCTCTGCCAGCCGGTCCAGCGACACAGAGCCGTCCGTCCAGCAAAGCGTCCAGGCTCCTCCCTCCTCCACCTGGGTCAGCCCATACCTGCCGGCAGCACGCCTCACTGCAGGCCACGAGAGAGACCGTCACTGGCTTCCAACCAATAGGAACGACAGACTGGTCTCATTGAATGTTTATGTCCATGCAGTCATTCAGCAGACGCTCTTATCCAGAGCGACTTACAGTAAGTACAGGGACATTCCCCCTGAGGCAAGTAGGGTGAAGTGCCTTGCCCAAGTGCCCTTTATGAATGTTACTGTTACGCAGTGATTCGGTGATGTCCGCGAGCCGTGAATTTCAAACGTCTTTAAGGGTTGAACGGGCGTTACTTTTGGCATCCCGGTTCTGGTCGTGAGTATCTATCTTTTTGCGGACTGACCATTTAAACTCGAGGCTGGACTCGACCCAGAGCAGACCCACAGCGTCAGAACGAGTGAGCTGGTGTAAGCTGCAGTGTGTGTGCCTCGTTCTATCACTATACACAGGCTCCGTGAGTGGGATTTCCATGTAGTTATTTAGCAGACGCTCTTATCCAGCGCAACTTACAATAAGTACAGGGACATTCCCCCTCGAGGCAAGTAGGGTGAAGCGCCTTAACCATGACACAACGCCATTTGGCTCGGCCGGTAATCAACATGGCGACCTTCAGATTACTAGCCCGATTCCCTAACCGCTCAGCCTCCTGATGTCGTGGTTTGCTGGTGCTTGTGTGTGGCTGGTTGCTGGTGCCTAAACTCCATCTTCCAAAAAAGCATGCCATACTTTTATATTATTGAATGAATGTCTCTTAGATCATCCAAGATCTAAGAGACAGTCTCTTAAATGATTCCTCTCCCTCGTCTCTCCCTCTTTTTCTATACCCTTCTTTGTCCCCTTCCTCCCTCCGTCCATTTCTCCCTCCCTCTGTTTCTCTCTCCCTCCCTCTCCCCCCTCCAGCTGTAACAAACCATGTAATTATTCTGAAGTAGACAGTTAATTTCCCTTTTAAATATATTAACAACGGCTTTTCTACCAGCACAGGATGAAAGGTTTGGTTGAGCTCAGACTGTGTTGGAGCATTTGGAGCCTGAATTCAGAGATGATGTTGTAGAAATGCAAGATCTATCCTTGGTTCGACATGCCATTCGCTCTGATTTACAGAGTAAGTGACACATTAAACATTAGGCTGTATCTATGTGTACATCAGTATCAACACCAAATCAGCCCTTGATTCTGAAGAACACATAGACGATCGTGACAATGGCCCACCTAGATCCAGACAAGTCTAGGTTTATGACCTCAACTGATGGGAGTTTAGTGGACCTGGATCAATGGCTCCACATCCGACCATGATAAAGTTGATTGATCAGGTCTGGTCGTTTGTCATGTCTGTGACCTGTACTTGGTTATTATGGGCTGTAGGGACGGGAACTCACCACTCTCATACCTGCAGCTGGTCAGGTTGATCTGCAGTCATCTGGAACACAAGACAGAGAGACAGAAGGACAAGCATGGAAAGACAGAGGCACAGATATCTGCTTTGTGTCCAACCCCTCAATTCATCAATCCATCCTTGTCCAATGACAAAAACGGACAGGAGACTATACTTTTCTTGAGTATTTGGCCTGACAGTCTGCCCTTTCTATGCAGCCTGTCTAATGGACCATTTCCTGAAACCCATCTCGGCTCAGAGATCCAGCAACTCTGACTTCCCGACAGGAAGCCCCTCCCCCTCACAGTAACGGAGCCAATCACACGCCAGAGAGAAAAGTCCAGTTTGAAGCTGCAGTAGATGACCAGTGTGTCCACTGCCACCTACTGGTGCAGAATTGACCTGCACTCCCATTAACTACCACCAGGGTCGTTCTTCCAGTGAGAAGCCTGAAGGCTGCTGGAGATGAAAAACCACAAAGCGACGTGACAACTTCTCGCTCATTCGAGACACCCACATGTAAATATCATACGCACACATACAAAAACGTGACAAACGAACAAACAACTGTTTAAATATATAATGAGCCAAGTCGGCCAATCGACTCGAATAAGAATTGAAATCTAACTGTAAGGTGTAGGGCATCGTGACTGCGCTCTATAAAAGTCATGCACCCTGACAACAATTAAGAGGAGGGCAATTTGACTTTCCTCCACTGGAGAAGACCGAGTGTTAAAAGGAACCCTGCTCTTGTAAACTGCATTGGAGAGAGCTCATTTTAATGAACCTGTATAGTTCACATGGCGCTTATTACCGAGTCTCTGGCAGCAAAGGCTTCTCCTCTCACCGTAAAAGAGGAAGGTGCGCGCCACACAGCGCAGTAAAGAGATCCGCCATAAAGCCTCTTCATAGGGGCTACACAGGGATGCAGGATTTAACTTTGCACTGTCCCAGAGTCCTTCAGACTCGGCTGAATGTCACACGGGAATCCCAGATATTTTAACAAGGAGATCGACTACTGGGCCCTGTCCCGGGATCAACGAGGGCTCCTGACCGCGCGGGCCTGGAGGGGGAACGTCTCCTCAGAAGGTCGGCGAAAAAAATCACCTAGGAGATAGAGGAGATGAGAGCGTGACGCCTTGGTGAGCGCCAGCGTTCAGTGTGGTCGGGGTGGTTGAGCCTTCAGAGAGAGGCGTACCACCCAGGGTCGCTCCAGTCCTCCCTGCTCCCCCCTCACCCCCCCTGCAGGAGCCGACATCAAACACAGCCCCATAAACTGGTCTGTTTAGCCCCGTTTGTGGGCCAGTGGCCCCGGCCACAGCTTTCATCACCTGCCCAGTTTGTTGGAGCGCGGAGAGGCTGGGGGGGGGGAGGGGGCTGGGGAGGGGGAGGGGGGGAGAGGGAGGGGGACAGGGTTGACTCCCCCAAATGGAATGCTGTGCACCCCACCACCCCCAAAGCAAAAAATATAAAAAATGATGTACATATATACAGGCCTATATACAGTATCTTCTGATTAGCAAGTGTTCTAACTAGAATTAGATTGAGCATGGGCTATGGTGGGAGGGGAGGGGAGGGGAGGGGAGGGGAGGGGAGGGGAGGGGAGGGGAGGGGAGGGGAGGGGAGGGGAGGGGAGGGGAGGGGAGGGGAGGGGAGGGGAGGGGAGGGGAGGGGAGGGGAGGGGAGGGGAGGGGAGGGGAGGGGAGTTCTGGACAGGTACTGCAACCCGAGCTCCATGGCTTCTGGCAGCAGCAGTCTCCCTCCGTCTTCACACTCAAACAGCTGCTCATAACCCTCAGAGCCCTTTATCACCCCCCAGGCCTGCTCCCCCCTCAACCTCCCCCAGGCCCTGCTACCCCCCTCGACCCCCCCCAGGCCATGCTACCCCCTCGACCCCCCCCGCCCAGGCCCTGCTACCCCCCTCGACCCCCCCCAGGCCCTGCTACCCCCCTCGACCCTCCCCAGGCCCTGCTACCCCTCTCAGCCCCCCCTCCCTCCCTCGCTCTCCAGCAGCTCAGGAGCGAACGCAGAAGACGGGCAGAATGCCCGATTACCTCATCATCATCTTCTTCTTCTTCTTTGGAGGAGGCTGCGCAGGACTGCGCCTGTCCCGACCCTGCTCTCCATCCTGGGCCTCTCCTCTAGGCGAGGCTGGCAGGGCGGAGGCTGGCGGGGAGGAGGCTGGCGGGGAGGAGGCTGGCGGGGAGGAGGCTGGCGGGGAGGAGGCTAGCGGGGAGGAGGCTGGCGGGGAAGAGGCTGGCGGGGAGGAGGCTGGCGGGGAGGAGGCTGGCGGGGCGGAGGCTGGCGGGGAGGAGGCTGGCGGAGGTGTCTCCTTGTCACAGGCTTGCTCTGGAGGCCTCATCCTGCTGATCAAAGACACTGCGTCAGGATCAGCAGGAAACGTTTGGCGTTTTTTTGGATTGTTCTTGAGAGACACATGCACCAGCTGTTTTTGTTGGTTTTAAATGCATGAATTCAATCACTCAAGGTCTGTAGGGCCTTTAACTTACATAATTTAATGCCATAGCATGTTCTCCAAATATTGCCTAAAGTGACAGTTTGATAAAAGTAAATCTTCCTGCCGTTAAATGACCAAGTTTGTTGCATTTTAAAAACAGAAAGATGCAGGTGTCTCTCCCAAACATGACAAGACTAGACGTGTACAAACTTTTGACAGGCACAGTAAATGCAGTGCCGTGTGACATCCAACTCCAACAACCACTGGTGCACAGTCATCTACTGTGTACTGTGTGCGGCTGTGTAAACACTGACAGGCCTTGATGTGCTTAACCACTGGGACACCTGAGCTATGGAGCTAGACAGCTAACAGCTCACATTACCAGTCTGGTGGGCCTGCAGAACACAAATGATGTCAAGCCCGAGGGAGTCAAACGACTCAACCCATAGAAGTGAAGGAGAGAAGCAGACTTGTAGAATGGGGAGGAAAATAAGTCAAGATTCTTAATGTTGCTTAATGTTCCTCTACATTGATAAAGCAGGTTAGAAAGGAATGGGGTTTATTTCTATATAAATATATGGCTATAACTAAAAGACTGCACTTATAACTCATTGCCTAGCATATAGTCTACATATTGATAGGGTAGGCCTATAGAAGGCCGTAGACAGAGATACGGTAGGCTACTAAAGAGAAGTCATTTAAGCGGAAAGGATATTGAGATGATAGGCCTGCCTACGTGAGACATACATCAGAGAGGTAGCTAATCCTGCATTAAAATGGCTAGTTGGAGCAATATATCTAATTCATGTTGACTATACTCATTTTATGAATGGCGATCATAGCACTGCGTTTAGTGCTATAATCGCCAATCATCAAATTATCGCAAACATACGTCTAGTTATAAATACCTCTTATCAACAGGACGTAACTTCCATCTCTTCAGCCGGTCATTGACGTGTCCCACAGGTGAGTGACTGGTCAAGTTTTGCCTACTCAATGAGCCGTTTACTATGACTAGATGTAGAAAAGTTTTCGAACCATAACTTTGTAGGTATGAACATTCCGGAATCCTATTCACACAGCGCGGAAGTGTTTACGGAGAAGCTTTGGTCGCAACCTACGGAAATTCTTTGGTTACATCAGTGATCTTGTTACTCAAGAAGTGCAACTGTATATTGCGGGGCGGACAGAAGCCACTGTCCTTGGGAACCAGGGACATCAGCCCATCACTCTTTGGTGCTCCGGCCGAGGTAACAAAAACCTGCATGATGGTTCAGTAGGTTAGCCTTAGCCTTGCCTAGCTCATCGTGAATAACACAACATTGTTTTCTTTACCTCCATAAACCATAACAGATTCATCAGGAAAACCAATCTACGCTGTCCATTCAGCCTATTACTCAATTGCCTTGACACTAGATGATTGGTACCTTGGCAATCACTGATATTGGAGCCCGTGTTTGGAAATCTTACTCCTCCAGACATTTGGTGTGTAGGTTATTTTAGGTTAACCTTGCAAGACAGCAGTATTGTCGAGATCACGACCATGCAGGAATCCATCTTGACAAACTCCAAATTACATTTTTTCCCCCAAAGCACAGTGGTTTGGACCAATCAGCGTCCTATGAGGAACTACTGGCAGCTACATCTGGATTAGGCTGTGATGGACGATGATAGACAGATGGTTCATCCAATCACCTGCCAAGTCATTTTTGTTGAGTGCCTGCCCTTTTCTAGCCAATTTCCAAGGAGGACTTCCCAGATGTAAGTTAACAGACCATCTGGTGAGTCTGGTTAAATCTGGGTACCTCCATAGGACAAACAACATTTCCCAGTGAATCTCTGGATCAGCTGGCAGTCTCTCTCCCAGAGCCATATCTATATTTACTGACTGCTTGTGTGGGGTGAGCCTATCATGCATGCTATGTTACACCATATAGCTTTTATACCAGCCTAGCGAGCCTGCATGACATAACCACTTAACTCGTTCCCCTGTTCCCTTTCTCCCCCTAACTAATTCTGTCAGACATCTGGCGGCTGGGCGGCCATTTTGCTTCCTTGCCCTGAAAAGGGCCTATAAATCAGACGGCTGTCTCTCCCCCTTCCCTCCTCCCTCCCTCCCTCCCTCCCTCCCTCCCTCCCTCCCTCCCTCCCTCCCTCCCTCCCTCCCTCCCTCCCTCCCTCCCTCCCTCCCTCCCTCCCTCCCCCCTCCCTCCCTCCCTCCCTCCCTCCCTCCCTCCCTCCCTCCCTCCCTCCCTCCCTCCCTCTCTCCCTCCCTCCCTCCCTCCCTCCCTCCCTCCCTCCCTCCCTCCCTCCCTCCCTCCCTCTCTCTCTCCCTCCCTCCCTCCCTCCCTCCTCCCTCCCTCCCTCCCTCCCTCCCTTCTCCCCTCCTACTCCCCCCTTCAGCTGTTTCACACATTCAATTAATCCAAATGATTTCCACAGGAAATCTGAAGGACCAATCAATTCACCTGCACATTTCAATAGCCCCCCAGATCCGTTGCCTGGCCCGCTGCTCTGTGACTTCACGGCTCCATCGCTCTTGTAAAAACATTATTAATTGCAGAGCGAGCGCGCCCATCCATCTTTCTGTTTCACCGGCACGGTCCTGTCTAGCGCTCTGGCCGGGCGCGATGTGAATGTGTAATAACGCACGAGACTGGTGGACGCGCAATAAAGTGTCTGCTTTTAATCCTGTTAACGTCACTAGCCCTCTGCCGTGCACATAGCTTTAATGGGCCAACGATCCAAAAAAACACTCTCTATGTAATGGAGAGGCACCAAGATGTCTTCATTTGACAAATCCTTGGTTGTCTTCAGCGTGTCTGCGGTACTCAGGGTGAAACGCCCGACGAGGTTAACATACACACAGCGCTTGCATCACAACGTCGTTTATAATTCCCGCAGGCGGCAGGAAATCTGACAGACCTAAAACCATCAGCTCAATCCTCCTCTTGTTTCTCCCGCACAACGGGGTAAGATAGCGAGATGGGTGAATGGTGCTGTAGAGGAGGAGAAGGTGATGGTGTGTTGTTTTGTGAGGAGGGGAGGGGAGGGGAGGGGAGGGGAGGGGGAGGGGAGGGGAGGGGAGGGGAGGGGAGGGGAGGGGAGGGGAGGGGAGGAGAGGAGAGGAGAGGAGAGGAGAGGAGAGGAGAGGAGAGGAGAGGAGAGGAGAGGAGAGGAGAGGAGAGGAGAGGAGAGGAGAGGAGAGGAGAGGAGAGGAGAGGAGAGGAGAGGAGAGGAGAGGGAGAAAGGGTGGAGGAGAGGAACAGACCCATCCATCTCCAGTTCATCGATCCCTCTGATGGAGGTCATTAGTACGGGGTTACCATGGTGAGGAATACTGAGGGGATGTGTGTGTTGGGGGGGCGGGTGGGGTCTGGGGGAACTTATAAGGTAACTAATAGCCACAGTGTAAATAGGAACCCACAGTTGATGTGGATGATTGCTTTAGTGTAGAATATGTAGACCAGGACAGAGGTTCCTGAAGAGGAGGGTGGTTACAAGGGGGTCAACTTTGTCATGTGAGAAAAAGTGAACTATGTACAGTATCTGTACAGACATCTTTATTTGGATCCGTCTGAGAAACCATTTGGTTTTGATGAGCTTGGCCATCTTACTCACCACGTTACTAAATCCTCCCAACTCTGATGTGCAGTGATGTGAAGTTAGATGGTCATTTGGTTCTGTATGGGGATACATATGTATACCCATATATATGGGTGCTAATATATATCTATATCCATATATAGAGAGAGATAGATAGATAGATAGATAGATATGTTGTAATGATGTTCTAATGACATTTGTGAGTTAAGAATAAGCCTTCACAGACAGATCTGTCTTCCATTTTCCTGGTTTCCGTGGAGACACACCTCCAGGTGGCCACACCCCCTTTCTCCCTCCCCCTCCTTCCTCGTCTCCTCTCATCCTTCATCGGCAGTTACACAGTGGTAGAACCTGGCCTCTGATTGGCTGCATGGAGTCTCTAGTGTCCTCACCTCTGAGGCACTCATAACAAAACCAGTGACCTATCGGCATCTGGTCACAACGATGATGATCATAACACACTTCTGGTGTTGACACTGTGTTCCACAGGGTGATTCATTCTTCCCAATGATTAAGCATAATAATCGTCCATACCAGTGGAGGGTTTGGGTTTCTGTGTGCCTGTTTGTATGTGTGTGTGTGTGTACATGAACATAACTACATGTCAAGAGATTACTGTCAAGAGAAAACATTTGAGTTTAACGTCAGCCTGTTGTGAGAGATCTCCTAGTTCCGAGAACTAATCAATTAGCCCCTCCTTCCTGCTTGCCGCTAAGAGAAATGCAGGAGAAACGAGGTTCGGTCTCTCTCCGCAGAGAATATTGATTTTACACTTGCCACAGTCAGGGCCTTGTTTTAATGGTGCGTGCTGGGGTGGGAGCGGGCTTTGTGGTCCTTAGGGAGCAAGGGTTTGATGCAATGCCAGTGTTGCCTTCAAAGGCCCCTTGACACAAACAACTGAAAACCATTTTCACAACCAGTCCTTCCCCTCTCCCCCCTCCACCAGACCAGGCCAGAGGGATGTCGTGTGTACCCAGGGAAGCAAAGGTGCTGTGTTTTCATCAGCATTACGTGGCTTTTACTGACGTGGATCAATGTACATTTTATTTAGGATGGCAGTAATATCGGGTTTTATGACTTACAAGATCCTGACTTGACCCATGACTTGCAGTGCGCAGGAGAAGCTTCACCCTACTTCACGACCCACCTCGTCCCCTCGCTGCCTCCACCATCCACACGGAGGCTCAACACTCGACTGACTCGAAACACTGAACTCTGGCCACTCGACAGCTTGGAGGGGGACAAAATGGAGGGGCTGGTTTTCACTGGTGTTTTGCCATGGAGATGAGGAGGACTATGTGTCATGCGGAGGGGCCATGGTTCACGTGTGCCAGGGCGCAAGTCTGGATCGCTGTGGGATTTGGCTGTACGCCGCACACGAGAACGTGAAGTGTGTGGAGGACGATGCGAGATGTGATTGTGGGGGTTTTTTAAAAAGTGCTTTTTCCCAAGTATCTGCTTTTTGTATATTATCCCTCCGTCTCCACCTTTCCTTTCCAAATCCTTTGTTTTGAATCAAAACCCATCTGTCTCGATCTCGATTTCATTCACTCACTTCTTCAATTTATCACAAACACACGCACAGACTGATGTCATGTGGCTGGTTTAACTGTCTTGCAGCTTGGCTGAGTGTCGAGGTATGGCAGA
This sequence comes from Hypomesus nipponensis, assembly GCF_054491055.1. Lineage (NCBI taxonomy): Eukaryota > Metazoa > Chordata > Actinopteri > Osmeriformes > Osmeridae > Hypomesus > Hypomesus nipponensis. The sequence goes on from NC_140377.1 coordinate 21,753,808, forward strand.
AAGCCGTCCGCTCAGCCTCAGCAATGTGCTTCCACGTGTGTGGCGACGAGGGTGGGCCCACGAAGGTTACAGCACAGGGCGGGTCTACTGGAAACTCGACACCCAGGCTTCATGTGCGGCCCACAACTAGCCTTTTCTGAGGACTGGAAAACTCTGCTGCAGCTGTTCACCGAGACGCCTCCTGACTTCCTGACACACAGAAAACACACTCCTGTGTTTAACCTCTCTCTCTCAGAGAGCTCACGGAGACCAATGCTCCATACACTGCACCACATGGCCACATTAACGCACAAAAACGATGTGTTACAACCCTCTTGACAAAACCACTTCCCCCTTATAACTCCAACATCCAAAACCTCACACCCCTTTCCCCTCAACTCCACACCTATCTCCGTACGAACACTTCGCCAGCCATCTGCACGATGCACACACGCACAGTCTAGGCAAAGTTGGATACAGGCATGTGGTTATAGGCATTGGTGTGGACAACAGACCTTTGCCAGTAAAGCCCTGACTGGCCTTCTAGGGAGACCTATAAGAGTTTTACCACGTCTATGCTGATGGTTCTGGAGGAGGGGATATGTGGTATGTTTGTGTGTGTGTGTTAGGGGTCTGTGTGTGTGTGTGTTAGGGGGTGGGGGTCTGTGTGTGTGTGTGTGTGTCTGGCAGGCAGGCAGGCAGGCAGGCAGGCAGGCAGGCAGGCAGGCAGGAGGTAGGCAGGCAGGCAGGCAGGCTGGCAGGCTGGCAGGCGTGGGCAATTGCTGATCTGATTTGGTGCCATCCTACTGATTTTATGAAGACCAAATTCCAGGGCAACTTGATAGGGTTGTGAGTTTCTTTGTGTTTATGGTGGTAAGTTGTGTATGGTCACATGACAATCACACTATGGTGCAAAATGGCTGTCTTCAAAGTGTCTGTTGTTCAAATGACTCTAGCCCTGTTCCGACATCTGGATCTAGGATTACTTACCTTTTCTAAATTCACATCTTTCCTATCTAAGGACTGACCTCGAACTGCTCTGAGACCTGCTTGTCATAATGTGAACTCTTACTTAGCTACTCTCAACGAGTGTGTAGCCTGTTTGCAGCCACTGAGTGAAGAGCTCCACCTAGTGGCGTGGGGGTGAACTGATCGGATCAGAGTATTCACAAGGATAAAACTAATCTGGACTCTGGACTGTTCAGAGGCCTTTGTGTTGTCGGCAGTGGCAAATCTAGGTTCCCACTTTTGGGGGGGCTAACCCCCTAGATAAAACAAATTATTTTTCCTGTGTCTCAGGAAAACTAGGGGGTCTGGGGGCATGTTCCTCCAGAATACATTTTTGAAAATATCATTTTAATAGAATCAGAAAGGGATTTTTTAGAATCAGAATCAGAAAGGGATTTATTCGCCATAAAAGTTTGCACAGACAAGGAATTTGTTTTGGCAGGAAGGTGCATACAGTAAACATATAGGAATCTTATATTTAAATATGTGGTCTAACTATACCAAGGATACATAAACTAGCAATACTAAGTGGAATACAATTAAATAAAATGTACAATAAAATAAAATATAAGTTGCCAATTTACAATATAAAATTCAATATAAAATACAAATATTACAGGAATTGAATGTAGTGCAAAATGACATTCAGTCAGTGTGAGCTCTTGGCCTTGTTGAGGAGGCCAACAGCGGAAGGGAAGAAACTGTTTGTGTGGTGTGAGGTTTTGGTCCTGATAGACCGCAGCCTTCTGCCGGAGGGGAGTGGCTGAAACAGGGAGTGTCCAGGGTGGGAGGAGTCAGCCACAATCTTCTTCGCTCGTCTCAGGGTCCTCGAGGTGTGCAGGTCCTCGAGGGAAGGCAGATTGCAGCCAATCACCTTCTCTGCAGTGCGGATGATACGCTGCAGCCTGCTCTTGTCCTTGGCAGTGGCTGCAGCGTACTACGTGTCTTCTAGTGGGTTTTAGGAAGAGAAATTAACACATATAGATTTAAAATATGAAGAAAAAAAATACATATATACATCATTTTTTTGGGTGGGGGCTAATTAAACTTTTGGTGGGGCTCCAGCCCCCCCAAAATGGGGCTACATACGCCCATGGTTGTCGGCTTGTTAGTGGATCAAATGACGTAATACAGCTGGATGGTGTTGGAGGATATCTGACTATGTGTGAGAAACTGTTAATGGTTTGTGGTTGTTCCTCCTCTCAACTTTTCTGAGGTTGATGAGAAAAATACTATTCATCTTCTGATCGTGCCAGTCAGTCACTAGAGAAAGAGCATGTCTTGATCAGGTAGGCTCTCCTTTTTCCTAACTATGGAGTTTGGACATGCACATGAATTTGTATGTTCACCTGTGTGATGTAAGGCTGTATGGAACAGGGATTGTGACACAGATATTTTGGGCTAACATGAATTCTCAGAAGTAACGTGCCATCTCTTGGCAGAGTAAGGAACCCATACACACAAATGCAAAATATTTACTGTTGTCCTCTCTTGTGTGTCAGTAAACTGTAAAACAACACATGGAGAAAGCTATACTGTTGCAATAGATTGAATTCCAGACAATTCTTCTCGATCATTCTCACATCTATATCAAATAAACGTACAGCAACACACATGCACACACTGTACTTCGTACGGTGATGTGCTCACTCTCTCTCTTTCTCTCTCTCTCTGTCTTTCTCTCTCACTCTCTCTCTTTCTCTCTCTCTCTCTCTTTCTCTCTCTCTCTGTCTTTCTCTCTCTCTCTGTCTTTCTCTTTCTCCAGTGTGCAGCCTTTGTGCTGCTGCTTGTAAAGAAAGCATGATTTACTGCTCTTGTCGTCTGTAAAACGTATCAAATCTACCCCCTGCTGGGAAGTAGTGGCCTGGAGAACAGAGGAGAGGAGTTTGTCAAACCAGACCCAATCCTAACCTTCACCTCCCCTCTCCTAACCTGTCTCCTTCCTCTTCCCTATCCCCCCCCCCCCCCCACCTTCCCATGCTCCTCCCACATCTTTCTGCTTTTCATCATTTTACCATCGCCTTCCCTCTTCTGCAACCTCCTAATCTGAATCGATCCTTCCCTAACTAGTCTCATCATCAACGCCAAAGCCTGTAGAACTGTGGTATGAATAAACATAACAATAATACTAATAGTAATAATAATGCAGCTTTTTTAATCATGTGCCTTTATTGCGCTCAAAGCGCTACAGTACAGGGAATTTTTCAATGAGTTATGTACACAGAATTCTGAACAGAGGCACAGAACTATAGAAGTGCAGGATCAATCATTTCTCTCCAAATACCTGCAGGCATTTTTTCTAGACCTCTCAGTTATAACATATGGATGGATGATCTACTTCATAGCTTCTACTGGCATCTTACTGTCTCAATGAAGTTATAGCTGGAAAAAAAACGAAGACATTGTTTTAGAACTTACAAACCTTATACAGATGGTTTTACTATCAATCATTCATGCTAAATGTTCTGTCTGCAACACAACAGTAGATATTTCTAAAAAGGAAGGAAAACCGTTAAGACCATCTGCTTCTCATGCCTGGGTAGAAACTTAAACAATGCACTTTGAACCAGCTTTGAACATTAAGGTTTTCTAATTGCCTGTTCGTATTTAACATGTTCTGTTGGATCATCTCAACATTGAATCAGTTGTACACCCAGCAGAATGATGACAACTTCAAGACCTCCACAAAACAAAATACAAGTGACCTGTAACAGACAGGACAAACGGCCCTGGTTTGTTTTGACACGTTAACCCTTGCAACCCGGATGAAAGCGGATGTGAGGAAAGTGGTGGGATGGATAGTGAAAAGTAACATGGATGTGCTGCGGGTAGTGTTAGTGAACTGGGGTCCGAGGAGAGATTTCGCCTGTGATTTATAACCTCCCTATAATCCAGCGAGGCCCATGTTGAGGCAAGCAGTTAAAATGATATAGACATCTTGACACGGGGAAGAGGGAATGCTTGACAGCTCAGGTCACAGGAGAGACACGGACAAAGTTCACCAGGGAAGAGGGCAGGCAGACTGGGAACCTGACAGGAATTATTTTTTTTAAAGTTACTTCAAGGGTCCATGGATGTTAGTTTCCGATGTTCATAATTTTAGGATACCAAAAAGTACAGAATTTGCAACAAGGGTGACATATGTCTCTCACACACAAACACACACAGTAATATACACACTCAAGCTACTGAACTTTTCAGGTCTCTGTCCCTATGCCCATCAATGAAGGATGACGTCTGTCAGAACGTCCTAGTATAAAAGAGCTTATCTAAACAATAGTACTCTTTATAAAATCAAATGTACTTGTGTGAACCAAAATAAGTGATAAAGAAATATACAAGGAAACATCCGTTGTAATACAAGCTACCACAGGCACCATAGGTTTCCGATATTCCCCTAATGAATCTTCAGGATAACAGTTGGATTGTTTCCATGATTGTAGTTCATTTCTGACTTCTGGGACACAAAACTACGTAGCGGAATAGGCGGGACTTTGGCACAGGACACTGGATGCACTTACACATGGGTCACAATGAGAACATGTCGGTCAAAAGATCCAATGAGAAGAAGATATAGGATTATGTTCCTCCTTTTTCAAACCCTTGAACCAATTCCAAGTCTTGTAGTTCCATTACAAGGTAAGCCATTGGATGGTTTCATTGTAGTGATCGATGGAATAGCCAAACATCGAACAGGGGTGTATCGTTTTATCCAATCCACGTTTAGGACGTAGAAAGTAAGCTTATAAATGACAAGGTGACAGATTTGTCATACGGTACACTCATTGACTGCTGCTGTACGCAAGAGCCTGTTATCCCGGACCCAGACAGTACTGTAACAAATCGGTAAATTTACATCACACAATGCTACTTTAAACCTATGTAAATGGCATGTGTCTTTGTGCGGTTTTAACCATTCTAAAGCCTGAAATGCATATATTGAGAACATGGACATGCCGTCTAGTTAGGTGTAAGCGGCTAGCTAGCGGTTATAGCTAATGACTAGCTGGACTTTTAAGTTGGGTAGTCTGCTCGGGTATAGAGCCATTCAAGACTTCCACTAGCCGTGAAGGTTTTTAGACATTGTTTGTCTTTGGTCATAAACAAGACAAAACTATTTAATGGTTTGATCATGCATGAATTGTGCAGAGCTGGTTGTCATTAAGTTGCACAGAGCTCGTGCATTTTGTAAGAATGTCATCTGATGACATTAATGCAAAATGTCTGACTCGTACCGTGGGCCTAGTAACTGATAGCTACACCAGTGCATACGTGCATACGGTTTCATGGCTGTCTGTGCCGATTCAAAATGACGTCTCGGTATATGCATTACATTACATTTTACACTAAATGCATATTTTTATTTAGTCCTGGGCCGTTTGGCTTGAGTCATTTTTGACCTTCACGTGTAGAGCCGGTGAGCGAGCTAGCTAGCTAATGGTAGGCTAGCCAGCGACTAACCTTGCTAGCTAGGTTAGCTAGCTAGCTATGGATGTCTTCGATTATTAGCCAGGGCTCCTAGTGTCAAACTACCTGTTGTCGGTAACATGCCCATAGCACACAGTGAGCTGTTATTCAATGTATGGCTTTTAGACGCACGCGTCTCATGCATGTTAAACATGTATTACTCGAGTAGCCTGTGTATGGCTCTTTTTTAACTTAGAAGCCAAGTTAAAATTAAGTGATGAAGCGCATTAGCTATCGTTGCTAGCAACCGCTCACGTCAATTAATAAGCTTATACCTGTTTCATTCAATTAATTTAGATGTAGTAGATCGTTTGCAACTTTCTATCTTTGGCCTCACTAGACAGAGTAACAATTGGATTACGGTAGTTCTAACCTAGTTGTCTAGCTTGTATTAACGGACGTTGGACGACTCAGCCCTCTAATTAATTAGGATTGTAGAAAGGATTTTGTTACATTATTTCAAGAAAAATACTGTTGGAAAGTTTACCACTGGACTGTGGTACACATCATTTTGGCTCATTATGCGTCGGTTTAAGGAAACGCGGCGTACGTTGATAGATGTCTGCTTATGAAACGCACTGAAGAATGGAACGGCCTGTTCTTTCAGCGAAATTTTCAGTGCTGTCCCGCTTCGACCCTTTAAACTCGACTTTAGAAAGGCTCTCTTCTTAAACTACAGTGTATAACAAAAACGTATCGTTATTTAAATGGCAATGGCTTTTCAGAATACTTCATACAGAATGCTTTCAACAAGCATGTGCATTTCCTGTGGTCACTCCCCCCAGACTTGCAAAGCAATGACATTGTCTGTACTTCAAACAGTACAGTAGACCTTGTTTAGACTGAATGGTTCAAACATGTTTAGTGTGCAGTAATTACTGATTGACAGCACTAAATCCTCTTGAACATATTAAGATCTGTAAACATTTAACCCATGTTTTATAAAATGTGTAAATCTCTCTCCCTCCTTTCCTTCCAGAATCTAGTCATGTACTCCTGCGCCAAGTTTGTCACCTCACCTGCTGTGGTATGTATTCCCCTCTGGCAGATGGATACCACTTGTCTCAGCTGGGCTATTCACAAACAGCCTTTTCTCCACCATCAAAGCAACAGTGACCACTAAAGGGCAGAATGTCAGAACATCACTGAACTTTAAACTGTAGGATAATAATCCAGTTTCGTTGACACTACAAGGGAATACTCCACTGCTTGCTAATTGCCACCACCTCAAGTGAAGATGTTGCTAAATGGTGAATACTTCATTGCTTAGCAAGCATAGTGTGGAAGCTGATTTCTTCCCACGATGGACTTTTTGACGCTTCTCTTACTAAGACAACTGGTAATCTGTATGCTACTATAGATGAAACTGTTGATATTGGTGTGGTCTTGCTCAAGTGTCCTTGTGTGTCTGTGCTAGCTGCGTGGAGGGTCCAGAATCCTGGCCAGACCCGTCTCAGTCTCCATCTTCAACACACCTGAAGCCAGAAGTGAGCAACAGGTGAGGATCGGACTGGGTGCCGACTCGATGCGCGTGTGTGTTTGGGAGGGGTGTGGTTACGTTACCTATAGTTGGCCAACTACCACTGTAGATGTGCCTCCATGTATCGATGTTTGTTTTGATCTCGTCAGTGCTCCCAATGCTCCCAAGCTGCAAGCCGTTAAACTGCCCTTACCCCCCCCCTTACCTGTTCTCATGTCAGTCAAGTCAACTGTCAGTCAACTGTCAGTCAAGTCAACTGTCAGTCAAGTCAACTGTCAGTCAAGTCAACTGTCAGTCAAGTCAACTGTCAGTCAAGTCAACTGTCAGTCAAGTCAACTGTCAGTCAAGTCAACTGTCAGTCAAGTCAACTGTCAGTCAAGTCAACTGTCAGTCAAGTCAACTGTCAGTCAAGTCAACTCGGTTCCTTCACTCTCTGTGTTCCTGGCTTGTCTCCTGTCCCCACTGCGCAGGCCTTGTTGCCAGCCTGTGACTCCTCTGTGCTGAGTGTGGCCCGGGGCTTCCAGACAAGCGCCGTCTCCAGGGACATCGACACCGCGGCCAAGTTCATCGGCGCCGGAGCAGCCACGGTGGGAGTGGCCGGATCAGGGGCTGGGATCGGAACCGTGTTTGGCAGTCTCATCATTGGCTATGCCAGGTAACCAGGGCAACTAATTGTATATGCGTGTGTGTGCTGCACTGTTGACTGATCTTGACATTATTGCAATACATAAAGTGCCTAAACGTATAATTTTAAAAGCATATATGTGATAACGGGTTGACATATATTGTGTAAACTGGCTTTTTAAAATGATACGTTTAGCATGTATGGGAAGATGTGTATTATTACCGTTTTTCCCACGATCACGAAATGAAAACGTCAAAACGCCCAACAGTTCACTCGGCTGTTCTCTCCCCCCCTCCCCCCTCTCTCTCTCTGTCTCTGTCTCTCTCTCTGTCTCTCTCTCTGTCTCTCTCTCTGTCTCTCTCTCTGTCTCTCTCTCTGTCTCTCTCTCTGTCTCTCTCTCTCTGTCTCTCTCTCTCTGTCTCTCTCTCTCTGTCTCTCTCTCTGTCTCTCTCTCTGTCTCTCTCTGTAGGAATCCCTCTCTGAAGCAGCAGCTGTTTTCCTACGCTATCCTGGGCTTTGCCTTGTCTGAAGCTATGGGTCTGTTCTGTCTGATGGTGGCGTTCCTAATCCTGTTCGCCATGTAACCACACATGCTGTACACTAACCCCCCCCCCCGTCCCCACCAATAGTCACCTCACTCCTCCGCCAGGGAAATCGGAACTCTGATGTGCTGACGTGCTGCACAGCCCATTCCAATCAAGAAACAACGATATAAAATCTACCTTTTTATGTTTCTCTTGTTTTTGTTTTTCCAGAAGTTTAACGCAAGATCTCACTTCGGTTTAGACGGTCTGTCTGAATAAATGGTTGGGATAACTTTAACCGTCTGTCTTTTGAATTCTGTGAGAACAAAGTTGGGTTTTACATTTTATTTGTTAGCAGTCACTTTGAGTGAAAGTGATGTACAAATGTAGTGCATATATTAAGAGCTGCAGAAGATCATGGATTAGGAGAGGGTCGCCCTAATAGTATTTTGGTGGTCAGAATCGAGGAAAGGTCTGTATTTACTAGTCACATATTTAATCATTTTGTTCATGGATTAATTGCTTCCTATGAATCCTTACTAACAGGACCTGTGCTGAATGTATGTTGGTGTTATCAAAGCCTAGGTCTACAGAGTTCATCATCCTTGTCATGTAGTCTATGAGCCCTTCGCTTAAGGGACGATAAGCCAGGTTTAAATCAGGCTGGGCACACTGCATGTAGTTATAATGAAAGTCATAAATGTGTTGAATTCTGGCAAAGGGGAGGAAAAAAAACAAACAAGTGAACTTAAGGGCTACATAGTTATATTGTGCGTCTGGAGTGGTATATTATGTTTCGCCATTACCAACACGGGATACTAAACTGATCGCAATGTCTGTCAAATAAGGTGTTCTAATAAGTCATATTACATCAGTTTAATTCAGGCAGGTATGAAATAATGATATATTTCATGTTTTCGGGCTTAGTTTATATTGTGTGCCTAAAGTAATATAATATAATTTTATAGGCAATTACTAAAACGGGGTATTTTAATGCACGCAAGAGCAGTCAAAATGAGGTAGCCCTACAATTGTTTAAAGTAATAAATGTAACCATAAATGTAAATGTTAATGCCATGAATTACAACATGGATGCGCTGAAACGTTAACTGTAATTCCGAAAATTGCCACGTGATGCCAGTACGCCTCTACTGTCGAGAGGAAGTGGTAGGCTAAAACGACAACAACCGTGCCACAAACGGGCTGTAACCGCAAACTGCGTTGATCTGTGACGATTGGTTCAAACTACGGATTATATCGGTTAGCACGGTAGATCTCGAAGTGACAAATCATAGCTTTACACTACATAGTTTAGTTAACAAGGTGATCTACTTTGGAGGTGCCAGGAGTAGAGGTATACAATGCCGTGGGAGCGCGTTGTCTTCGTTTCGATTATTCTTGCGCCTCTTCCTCATTTGCTGTTTGCGTGAGTGGACGGATCTGGAACGTGAAACTGTATCGACAACTGTCAATCTGTCAGCTAGCAAGTCAGCTAGCTGTAACGTTAGCTAGCTAATACAGTTACTAATTGGCAATGGCGGACAGTGTTGGAGAAGATACGAACGGTGCAATCGGCTTAGGTGTCGTCGGTAGCCAAGGCAATGGAACTCCACTGTTACCGAGTTTGGGCAATTCGCTCCCCGGGCACTCGACGAGCGCAGCAAACCCTGCCTCACCGCCTCCTGCTGCGGCCGCGGAGACCGGCCTAGCCGTTATAGCACCCGGTTCCACTGACATAACGTCTTTGGCCGTGGGGAGCGGGTTTGGAAACATTGTTGGTGGTGTACTTAGTACAGCAGTTGGTTTACCCTTAGCAGTACCTACCAACGTAGCTACCACCGCCGCACTTCCTAGCGGTATCGGGTTGGGTGTTGCAGGGGTGGCCGGAGCGGGCCTCTTGTCCCAGATCCACGCTACCTCCTGGGATCCAACTTTGAGCACCGACTGGGACAATGAGAAAGCGTCCCAGCAGTGTATTCTCCGAATCAAAAGGTAAACAATAGCTTTTGCGTGTTCTCCCAACAGGACACTACAACTTGCTCGCTAGAAAGTTGTTGTTTGTAGACTAATTGTAAACATTTGTATTTCCTGTTCACTCAAAAGTGAGTAGAACATCCATATTTTCAAAGTTTCAAACAGACAGAACTTGTATTAAAATGTAAACGCGTTGAAGCCCAATTGAATAAATAAAAAAAAACACATTTGTGACCGTAGCAGGCTATTTGGCTATGGTTTGACGTGGCTTGTTAAGAAAGGTGTTAGTTTTCCTTATTGCTATATTTTACGTTTTCTTTCCACGTCTCTAGGGATATCATGTCCATATACAAGGAGCCGCCTCCAGGGATGTTTGTGGTGCCCGATCCTCACGACATGACCAAGGTAACACTCGACTAGGAACCTCACTTCAAATACCAACCAGCAGCTCGTTTGTCAGACACAAAGGTTCAGAAAACACCTGTCCAGTTCAACGTGCGTTGAATATGCGTGCATATTTATTACAGTAAAATGTCGCCAATTAATCTTTTTGTGCTTGTATAACAATAAGGCAAAGGTCTATTTGGAAACCCTTAATTAGGCTACACTGTACCTTTTACAAATCCAGATTGTGTATTTGTATTGTATGTGGCAGTTTTATTTAGTACTGCATCTAAGAACTCTTGCTACAAGGTTACATTTTTGCAAAGTGCAAAAGGACTGTGTATCCGTACTCACAGCAAATGCTCCTCCCCACCAGATCCACGCGCTCATCACAGGCCCATTTGACACCCCTTATGAGGGAGGGTTTTTCTTGTTCCTGTTCCGCTGCCCTCCTGACTACCCCATCCACCCTCCCCGCGTCAAGCTCATCACCACAGGCCACAACACCGTGCGCTTCAACCCTAACTTCTACCGCAACGGCAAGGTCTGCCTCAGCATCCTGGGGTAAGAGTCGAGTCTGCCTCGGCATCCTGGGGTCAGAGTCAAGTCTGCCTCGGCATCCTGGGGTCAGAGTAGAGTCTGCCTCGGCATCCTGGGGTCAGAGTAGAGTCTGCTCGGCATCCTGGGGTCAGAGTAGAGTCTGCCTCGGCATCCTGGGGTCAGAGTAGAGTCTGCCTCGGCATCCTGGGGTCAGAGTCGAGTCTGCCTCGGCATCCTGGGGTCAGAGTAGAGTCTGCCTCGGCATCCTGGGGTCAGAGTAGAGTCTGCTCGGCATCCTGGGGTCAGAGTAGAGTCTGCCTCGGCATCCTGGGGTCAGAGTAGAGTCTGTTCGGCATCCTGGGGTCAGAGTCGAGTCTGCCTCGGCATCCTGGGGTCAGAGTCGAGTCTGCCTCGGCATCCTGGGGTCAGAGTCGAGTCTGCCTCGGCATCCTGGGGTCAGAGTAGAGTCTGCCTCGGCATCCTGGGGTCAGAGTAGAGTCTGCCTCGGCATCCTGGGGTCACGAGTGTGTGCATGTGGTTCTGGTTTGTGTGTGTGTGTGTGGTTCTGCAGGACCTGGACTGGCCCAGCCTGGAGTCCAGCCCAGAGCATCTCCTCCGTCCTCATCTCCATCCAGTCCCTCATGACGGAGAACCCGTACCACAACGAGCCAGGCTTTGAACAGGTATAAAACAACAAGCCAGGCTCTGAACAGGTATAAAACAACGAGCCAGGCTTTGAACAGGTATAAAACAACGAGCCAGGCTTTGAACAGGTATAAAACAACGAGCCAAGCTTTGAACAGGTATAAAACAATGAGCCAGGCTTTGAACAGGTATAAAACAACGGGCCAGGCTTGAATGTATGGCTGGAACATCAATCCGCTGGACTCGGCACACAGGTGTAATAGCTGTCGCGCTGCTCTTCAGTTTGCTTCCTCCCAATCTTTCCCCTCGCTGGTCTTCAAACCGCAAGCGCGGCTACTCACCAGCCACGCCAACAAAAAGCTAGCCTTTCTTTGGCGCGGGTGGACTGGCTTCACACTTGAGGAGTGAAGTTTAACTAATTCACATGGGCTACACAGGCTCATTCTGTACTTTTTTGGGGGACAATTTGTTAGGTTATGTAATGCTTTAATTTTGGTGCAACATTGTCACTGCCATGCCAATCCAGTTTAGCAAGTGTGTGTTCTCTCCATGGAGAAAGGCCAACTGTGATGATCTCAAAGCTGTCGTGTGTGACGTCTGTTTACTTGAGCTCCACCCCTCTGTGCATGCATGTTATTGTGACGGGGGGTGTGGGTGAGGGGGTGTGTGTGAGGGGGTGTGGGTGAGGGGGTGTGTGTGAGGGGGTGTGTGTGAGGGGGTGTGTGTGAGGGGGTGTGTGTGAGGGGGTGTGGGTGAGGGGGTGTGTGTGAGGGGGTGTGGGTGAGGGGGTGTGTGTGAGGGGGTGTGTGTGAGGGGGTGTGGGTGAGGGGGTGTGGGTGAGGGGGTGTGTGTGAGGGGGTGTGTGTGAGGGGGTGTGTGTGAGGGGGTGTGTGTGAGGGGGTGTGAGGGTGAGGGGGTGTGAGGGTGAGGGGGTGTGTGTGAGGGGGTGTGTGTGAGGGGGTGTGTGTGAGGGGGTGTGGGTGAGGGGGTGTGTGTGAGGGGGTGTGTGTGAGGGGGTGTGTGTGAGGGGGTGTGAGGGTGAATATCTCTTCATCCCTGCTCTGTGTGCCACAGGAGAGGCACCCAGGAGACAGTAAGAACTACAACGAGTGTATCCGCCATGAGACCATGCGCGTGGCCGTGTGTGACATGCTGGACGGGAAGGTCACCTGTCCTGATGCTCTGTGGTAGGTGGCCTCCATGTTGTGACCCCAGTCAGTCTAAGATAAGTGAAGCCCACCATACGAGTCAGTTTAACATAAGTGAAGCCCACCATACGAGTCAGTTTAACAGAAGTGAAGCCCACCACACGAGTCGGTTTAACGTAAGTGAAGCCCACCACACGAGTTGGTTTAACATAAGTGAAGCCCACCACACGAGTTGGTTTAACATAAGTGAAGCCCACCACACGAGTCGGTTTAACGTAAGTGAAGCCCACCACACGAGTCGGTTTAACATAAGTGAAGCCCACCACACGAGTCGGTTTAACATAAGTGAAGCCCACCACACGAGTCAGTCTAAGATAAGTGAAGCCCACCACAAGTTAACAGACATTTTGGAATGTAACAGATCTTCTCTTTGGCTCCACGGTCTCTTGCCACCTGCTTAGTATGGAGTGCTGTGTCTACCTGAATTAAAACTCATGTGAAGTATTCTCTGAGTGTGTGTTGTGTGTTTCAGGAGTGTGATGGAGAAGTCTTTTCTGGAGTACTACGACTTCTACGAGGGCGTCTGCAAAGAGAGGCTTCACATGCAGGCACAGAACATGCAGGTGTGTGTGTGTTTGTTGAGTTTTACCAGCTATAGGTATCTATAGGTCAATACTACTAGGTAATGTATTTGAATAGTCAAGTGTAGCACAGTTGAAATGGTGATATGTATTTATTTTTTTTGACCTTGGAATATATTTTTTTCCCCCATCATGCAATTTGACGTTGCCTAAGACAAGGGTGGCATTTTAATATAAAACATCTCAAATGTAATCCTATTGGTGTGCTGCGACTGATTGACAGTTTGCAGAGATCCGCTTGAGCTCACAAGCTCCCTCGGCAGACAGTCGTGAGCGCCTCAGTTCACTCCTTAGCAGAAAGATTTGGCATGTTCGACGTCCCACCTGTGGCATGTGATAACTAGCTTTACCACAGTGCGGCTGGCCATATAAAACAACGAGCATCGACAAAGTTAAAAGGACGCGGGGTCAACTACTACCTCGGTGGTCTTCAGCCCTGCATGTTCTGAAGATCAGTGGGCCTCATCACCACGGCTGATTCAGATGAGCGGGTCGTTATCTAGCCATTCAGAAGCCTGGTAACAACCCGTTCATTCGAATCAGGCGTGTTGGAGCGGGGGGGAAACATCTAGAACCTGCAGGGCGGGGGGGTCCCTGAGGACCAGGGATGAGCCCCCCCCCCTGTACAATCTGCATACGTCTCACGCTTCACTCCCTCTCTCGTCCCTCGTTCCAGGACCCGTTCGGGGAAAAGAGGGGCCGGTTTGATTACCAGGGCCTGTTGGCCAGGCTGAGCGCCACCCAGAGGCGGGTGAGGGAGAAGTGCCCTCCGGAGGACAACGATGCCGACTCGGACTCAGACTCCAGCTCCTCCGGCACGGACCCAGACAGCCAGGGTAGTTCCCAGCCTTAACCACCGGGGGGCGCCATGACACTGCAACACGAGCGCGCTCTCTCTCTCTGGTCTCCTCTTTTTTCTGTTGGCTGGACGCTTTGGCTACAAGCACTATGATTTGGGGAGGATGTGTGGGAATCGGGAGGCGGTTCGTGCTGCGAGGGGGGGCCTGCGATTGGTTTGAACCAGAGCCCGTGTCTGTTCTGAGTGGACGTTTGACTTGACCTCTCCTCCAATGATGGCCTTTTGTTTTTCTGGGTTTGTTGGACGTTGTTCAGGGAAGCCACTGTGGTAGTGGAGGGGTTGAGCGGACTGAGGGAGGACGTTTCTGTTGCCATAAAGCAGTTTGTTGCTGTGTCTGCCTTCTGTTGTGTTTTTGTTTTGTTTTTCTCTCGACCTTTTTTGATGACGTTAATTAGGTCCAAATGTGGCCCTTACATTTGCTCCTGCTTACATTTAACAGTTCCATATAATAACAACCACATACTGACACAGATAATACTTACCTTACTGTGTTCTTCTTATGCAATTTGACCAGGTTTACCCCCTTTATTAAGTTGAGGTAACTTTTTATTTTTTACAAAACAGTTTGTAAGGACTGTGACATCATATCCTCAACAATTGTCCCACTATTTGAACAAAACACAAAATGACAAACACTACATACCTAATCTAGAAATTGACACAATTTATCATCTACAGGTTTCTAAATTGCATTGAGTTGGCAACTATGTGGTTGCATAGATGGACCATTCTTATTAGCTTCTTCTATTGACCTCTTCTATAGTTCTTCTGTCCATAGTTCTGTTGAATAAGCAGCCGTATCTCTCAGAAAAATGCTCAGATTACTTCTAGATGTTATGGATTAACTCATAATTAATCTAGACTATGAGTATACAATTATTTTCTTTTGTTTAATCACCTCCATTGATGCCAGTCCAAAACAGTATGTACATATATAATACATGTATGACGCACCAAGAAAGAGGTTTTAATTTTGACGTTGAAGTTATTGTAATGCCTTTTGAAGGACATTTATTGTCTTTAAATTGTTAGGTGTGACCTGACCACTAAGCATGGAAATCGGGAAGCCTCTGTACAGGATGTGCATGGGAAGGGTGTTCTCTAAACCACCGTTTGATGTTTGTGGCAAGCCGGGGGGGTGAAGGGTCAAACATCGAGGGTGTTCCGAGTCCTTCCAGCGCCATACTGCGATGCTGTAGGACAGATCAATCTGGGATTTGGCAAATGTTGACCTCTTCCCAAATTCATAAAGTAGAGAAATCTGCAGCATAGTAAACTGTCAAACATTAACTTAAACAAAAGTGTACTCGCATCCTGACCGGCTCCAGCTCTGTGAATTGACTCATAGAATTATAGACATCAAGGATACCCAGCTCTGAACTCTTATTGGCAATGAGAGACTGTTATTGGTAACAGATGTACACAACGCAAGGAAGTGGGCATCTTACTTTTGTTGTAGTTTAATTCAATCTAATAAAAAGGTGTTTGATTCGTTCATGGCTTTTGTTAATTGTGCTGCTATTGAGGGCTTAAAGTTATTTTTTGTACTAGGATAACAGTTGCCTTTACGACTGTTTAGAAATAATTGAAGAATAAATATGTTTATTTATAAACAAATAAAAATCTTGTTTTTGAAAGATCCCTTAAGCTCTTGTTAAGTCTGAAAACATAAATGATACTTACCAACAAAAAAAAACTTCCCCTGTGGTCTGGATGTGTAGATTCGAAAGACCAGTTCTTGTTAATATTGTATTACTATGATCAGTAATATTGTAAAAGTCTAGTTTAGCCCGGATCATTTCTGCCATGTTTCATGTGTAGTTTGTTGTTCGACAGCAAAACTCTGACTGCGGATGTTTCTGGGCCGGTCTTAGGTCACCTGGTTGTAAGTCTACTTTGCAAGATACCACCATTTTTCACCTTCTAGACAGATCTGGGATGTTGTCTAACACCCTTCTCAGGATAACAGTCAAACCACATGCCTTGTGTTTTATTTGCACTATTGTGTAATCGCAAACAACAGGGCAGCTATAAAGGGCCGGAATAGCCTCATGGGCTGTTAGTTATTTTGTCTCCCTCCTATCTGTCTGTCTCTCCCTCTCTGTCTGTCTCTCCTTCTCTCTCTCCTCTGTGTCCACCCAAGGGACAGGGGACCATTTACATTTGAACTGTGACCTTTGAACTTTGACCAGTGTCGTTTCTCTTGATAAATGTGCAGATGTTCAATATAAAACCTATCAATTCACAGAGGGAACTCAAGTCAGGAGTTTTTGAGGAGGCTTGAAAATGTTAAAACAGTATGAAGCTTGCTTAAGGATGGACTCCTCTAGAAGAAGTTGGACCCATTTAGAACTTTAATACAAGTTATTAAAAAAAAAGATTGACATCTGTCTGTGTCGCTGTTATCATTATATTGTACATATACAACAAGTGTCTAATAAAATATAACATTTTTTCAAATAAAATGTCTTGACTACTTCTGCATGTTTTGTGCCTATGCATGCTTTGCCAGCTTTAGAGTACTTTTGCATTTGAACTTGTGCAGGCACTGATGCAATGCCGAGGGCTGGTCAACGCCTATAGGACTACAATTCCCATGGGGAAGTCTGGTCAGCTACCGTGCATAAAGTTTGACGTTACATTTCAGATGTGTGTCTTTGATTGGCCTCTCACTCAGATGCAAACAGGCAGGGAAAAGAAGACAACGTAAGATTCCTTCTCTGACCACTACTTGGGCAGAATGGGTTTGGAGGTGTCAGTGTGCTTCAACGTCATCTTTAATTACAGCATTCCAACGACAGACTATGTTATGTGCTGGACAAACCATGTAGTCCTTCTTGACTTAGCACCTTCCAAGATAGAGAAAATGGAAACTTGCACTTGAGTTTTATTTCCTTACTCGACTTAAAAAACATCAGTATCAAAGACGTGTCATAAACTCTCACAACTCACTTCAGAGACATTTCAGAGATGACGCGTATTGATGAACTTGAGAGTGAAAACAGATGGTGCCAGACTTACAATACAGTTGTCCTATGTTTTATGTTGGAGAGTCGTGGGTTCTCCTGAAACAGATATTTTGAAGGTCTTGAATATGTTGAACAAAGATATGGTGAACTTGATTAATTCTTTCGGACCACCTACCTTCCCAAATGGGAACATCTGCGTGAGTATCTCGGTCGGCTGCGTTTGTACATTTCCAAATGTCAGTCAGAAGCTGATCGTGACTGAGACTAAAAGATTAAGTTGTGTCCCACATTCAAGTTCTTAAGTTGAATGCGAAATGATTGAGTGGCGCGGTGGAATCCGTGCCTTCGTCAGTATGAACACAAACATCACTGGTTATTAAAGCCGAAGTGCCTATTAAAGCCTATTTTATTCAAGAAAAATAAACAAGTTATCGTCATGAAACCATTCGTGCACAAAACACCATCATAAATAAGTGGACAACGAGAACTTGTCATTTAAATCCGTTAACATAATTTATTATGAATAAATGTTGAAGGTATAACCATTGAATTGATTATATTATAGCTATTATTTGCATTGGTTTTCGTTATTGTCAAATTGTATATTATTATTACTATTATTATTTGCGGGGTGGAAAATAGTCTAGGGGTATTGTTATTGTTAATATTAGCTACACATTTCAAAATCATCATTAGTCTGTTTCATTGAGACAGTGATACTGTATTAAACTGCGAATATATCCTATGTTGTCTTCAATAGAGAAAATATTTATTCGGCAAGACTATGAGAACAACTTAAAACAAAATATAAATAGTTTCACCTACGTGGTCTTTCTCGATTTGAAAAATACAACACGAACGTGTTTCAACAATATTGGTAAACGTAGACTTATGGAGGTCTATAAAGTATAGACTTTTTGTAAAAATGATGTCACATTCATATTTATATCCCTTTTGTGTGCTTAGTTCGTTCGTATTTAAAATGGATCTTGTTTTATAATTATTTGCAGTTTCGATGGCATTTCACTTGGCTTACAGTAAAACATCTGATGTGCCCTTAAAACAGTTTGTTCGTTCATAAACTCCTGTAAAAAATAGAACAGAAATAGAACTAACATTCAATATGAACGATTTTAACGTACTATTTCCTCGACTGCCTTGTTAATTCATTTTGAAATATTTTAAAGACGAAAAGCTTATAGATATCCTATAAATGGTCAACCTATCAATCAATAGACCCCTACACGATTTGTCAGTTATAGTACAAATTAAATGTTATATTTCTGTTGAACAAGGCAGTTATTTTATGTACCACCAATGAAGATTATAAAAACTAAAACTATAACTCAGAGAATAGTTTCATAGTTTCATAAATTCGATAAAACACAGATTAGGATCCAGTTCTCCCATAACATTCCGTTGTGATTTGATAAGGTTAACTGTGCTGGGAGTTGATAAAATATCCTCAATCTATAACATGTAGGCTAGTGTACATGCTTTGAACATACATGATGCGCTGCCTCCACATGCCCACTTGGTGGAGGTATTCGCGAGCAAGACAAGAGCGTGGTCATGTCACGTCATGAGTAACCTTCTCATCAATCACTCACGAACTGCATGCATGAACTCAAGTGGTTTGGTGAACGAAATAGTGGTCAATATCATGGGCATAATCTTTGCCATTTTATAGTCCCATTTGTACATCTTTAATTGTATGAAGAGCCTACTGGACTAACAAACAACTTCCAGTTCCTTCGTCTGGATGCACTGGCACTGCAAAACTGCCATAGCCACAACGCTTCTACACGAATGTTATTGAAGAAACAATTTAATCGTTTTAATTGTCTGTTTCCTTTGAGAAATAGAATAAATCGTTTTTGTAATGATATAAGGAATGGCTACATTGGGGTTGTTTGCGCACACTTGTCTGTTGTTGTGTTTTGCGTCGAGTCTCTCGTGGAGCCCCCTTCTCTCCTGCCCCCCCCCCCTCTATCCCTCTCTCTCTCCCTCTCCCCCTCTCTCCCTCTCCCCCTCTCTCCATTTTGTGCAGTCAAATAACAGGCTGTTGTATAAGGGGGCGCCACATGAGGAATCTTTAATCAAACCAATAGTGAGTATGTCTTGAAATACGATGCTTTGGAAACGATTCACTACGTTAGAATCATTTAAAAAGTTTTTTTTATCGATGTACTCTTTAGGACTAGGGAGATATAGCAAAATATTAGCCTTCAATAAGCAAACAATTTAATCGTTTGTATGTTGCAGGTCATTTAGAATAACTTTTCATTCGAGCAAATAACCATTAAATCATAATATGAACATAAAAATTATACCGTTATTTCTGTCATAGTTTGACTTAGTTCCTCACACTACTACTTCACTTAATGCAACTGATTTCCATTCCAACCTTTCTATGTCAACGTTTTATAAGAAACCATGTAATCTTCTGAAAATGTGGTTTTAATGTAAGCTTTTTAACAAAAATCAAAACGGTGGTTTTTGAACAATGTTTGGTGACTTGTTTTTAAAACAAGAAACTATTAATTAATAGACTGTGGAATTCAAAGCTCTATTTATTGTTTTGTATCAATAAACACACCTATGGAAACCTAATGAATCCATCACAAACGTAAAAAGATGCTGAATGTGCAAATAATTACGTTGGTGCTTTCCTGACTACTATTCTAAATAGTGCTCATGTTTTGCAGACTATAGATGAATATATATTTCACAACACATTTTTACTGATCACTATAGTCATTTAGCAACATTCCTCATCTTCTGAAAGTAATGAGAGTGAGCAGTTCTCTTTTTCTGTAACCTTGAGCCTGGGTTTCAAATGACACTACCTTTAAACTAAGATGTTCATTGTAGGACTCGGTAACTTGAGTCAAAGTATAATGAAGTTTTGAAATGATTAAAATGATTTGTTAAAGAGCATTTGTTTGTCTACTTCAGTTATACATTTTGATTGATGGGTCAAATGGTTCATAGATTTTTTTTTTTGTTTCATGTTTTATTCCATGTTCTTCACTATTGACAGATTGTGAAAGAGGCAAATTTCTGTTTTCGTGTTATACTTTTAACATTCGTGTTATCCTGATATAGAGAAACATGTTAACACCCAACAGGTCTACTCCATAGGACTCCCCAAAAATGCAGAACAATTAAGGACTCCATTGTTGAGCATGTGACCCTGGTTCCCCAAAGATGAGTAAATTAGGAGGGGTTCTTAATATAAAGATGACATGATGTATCTGCAGAGGAAGCACATTTACACAGGCCACAGACAAGCATCCATTTCCCATGAGGATGGGCCTCTCATAAACTAGTTCCTGTGTGATGATGATTGGCTGGTCATCAAAATACAGTTTGATAGAGAAGTGGGACCTCACATCAGTTAGTACGGTCCCTCATTCAAATCTGTGTGATAGACCATGATTTGAGGAGAAAAACAAGACATTGATGGTGTATTTTCCCGGGTATAAAATGCCTGCCTTTTCTAAACTGATCTGAACATTCAGAAGGTGTGTTTTCAAACGTTAGCCTTGCTGCTGAAGGAGTGGACCCAGTTCCACTTCAGAGGAAACAGTCATGAGATGTTCTCTCTCCCCCCCTCTCTC
Organism: Hypomesus nipponensis; assembly: GCF_054491055.1. Taxonomy (NCBI): domain Eukaryota; kingdom Metazoa; phylum Chordata; class Actinopteri; order Osmeriformes; family Osmeridae; genus Hypomesus; species Hypomesus nipponensis. The sequence goes on from NC_140377.1 coordinate 21,774,674, forward strand.
TCTCTCTCTCTCTCTCTCTCTCTCTCTCTCTCTCTCTCCCTCCCCCCCTTCATCTCTCTTCCTCTCTCTCCCCCATCTCTTTCTTCCTCCCTCCTTCTCTCTCTCTCTTCCTCTCTCTCCCCCATCTCTCTCTTCCTCCCTCCTCTCTTCCTCCCCTCTCTCTCTTCCTCTCTCTCCCCCTCCCTCCCTCCCTCCCTCCCTCCCACCCTCCTCCCCTCCCTCCCTCTTCTTCTCTCTTCCTCCTCTCTCTCTCTCTCTCTCTCTCTCTCTCTCTCTCTCGCCAGTCCTCTCTATGATAATAATCTCTGACAGAAAAAACTCAGTCTTTGGTCTGGCATAGTTCCACATGTCGGACAAATACAGCATGCAGGGTCGTCACTGTTTTGGTTGCCTGTTTCATTGAAACTATATATATTATAATGGATTACCTTTGCCCATTCATCTTCATAGTGTGTGACATTTGGTTCTTGTAATCATCCTTGGAAAAGCTACTGCATGCCTTGAACGAAGTACTTTGAAGTTGATAGTCAGAGATTTGTGTGTATAAAGGTATCTACAACAACATTTGAGGAACTGGATGAAGGAATATTGTATTATGTACCAAGAACTAGGGATCATGAAGTCTAGACCTTAACATATGCAACTGTTTTCTCAGATACTGGTATAATTGTGTACACAATTCATTCATTCATTTTAGTTACCTACCTAGTTGTAGTACCTACTTGTCTGTTGTCTGAATGAACGTGCACTGTATAGACAATAGTTATGTGGATAATTACTGCAAATGAACCGACTTTTTCAGTTCGATACAAATGTAAGCCTAACTGACTGCTTTACACCCGTCAATTTACCTCACTCTAGTTTATAAAGATTGATTATAAATCAGTGAGAGGAACCATCAATGCTAATACCTCCCACATATGAGCATTTTCCCAGGAGTCAGTTCTACCATGTAGTCCTAGGCTTGATTACAAGTGCTCTCTGTACTTTTCCCATCATGCAACTGTGCAGAGGCACCATTCTGCATTCCCGCCTAATTTAACCTCTGCTTCCCCCAAACCTTTGACCCCTTTCTATGCTCCTCCCTCAACACACACACACACACACACACACACACACACACAACTGCCACTCAGTATGGTTGCTTTACCTCGAGGAGTGAGATGAGGAAGTGAGCCCTGTGTATTTTCCTTATAGACCTTTATTTCCAGGTTTTTCTAACTTAAAACACCCAATATTAGACAACAAGAGCACAGTAGAAACTAGTCGTGTTTTTATCTAACTATCAACTAATACACATCAAAGACACAATGAAGACGTTTTCCCTGGGCAACATGGTATGGGGGACACCTTCTGTAAATCTGCTTAAGTGCAGCGGAGACAGCAAGTCTCAGATTTCCATTCATTTCTTACCTTTTGTGTTATCTATTTATACACGCTGCAAACTGCTTGCTCACACTGAGATAATATTTAGCTTGATGTCAGCATATTTTATGCATTTTATGGAAAATATCTTCTGACCGTGTGGCAAAGTCCCACTCATAATCTTCTATTGACCAAAACTCACAATATACAGTAGCTCACAATAACAACACAATACCTATGAAGTTTTACAGAATTTCTTTTATTGAACTTTTGGCGATACATTTGCCAATAATTTCAACAGTATTTTAACATCTAACCTTGGTACCTGAGTTTTTTTACTTGGTTCTTGGTTACTTCAAACTATCTATTCTCTTTCATTTAGATAGTACTACTTTACACATATTAACAGATATGGAAAATAAACAGCTGATTCTGGATTTCAATCGCTTATCAGCTGTGGTTATCAGACGTGCATTCATGGTCATCTCACGTCCTACATTCCTTTCCAGATACCCCGTTTTAAACAGACTTGGTGTGATTGTGTTAACAGCTTTTAGTGAACACTGCAGTAACAGACTTGTCTTAACCAGAATATGCTCGTGCAGTTTCCTTATAATACAACAACAATGTTATTCCCAAAAATGTTTCATGGTACATGGCCGAGGTTCTTACTGGTAGATCACCATAAGATTGTATCAAAGTATAGCCTACAACTGATGTTATCCTCAAGGTCTTATTACCGGTTATGAAAATGATGTTGTTTTTTGGATGGGAAGGGCAGTTCCCAAGGATGACAAAAAAATGTGTTTCGTACCAACATGTTAGGTGATCGTAACTCTCATAACTCATGCATTGTTCCAGCTGTCTCGTGAGATTACTTTTTTTCTCAACTCATAGGTTAGTCAACAAAATAGAAAACGTGACTTGAATTCAATTCAATATGTTTATATGTTGTGACCATATATAGTACCCCGTAACCGCAATTAAGAAAATGACATCTAGCTCTTTAGATCTCTCTCCCTTTGTCTAAACAGGAACCATATCCAACCTTTCAAGAGCACGCAAATTCAACATTGACTGCAACACTGAATACAGTATGGCTCAATGCCAAATACATCCAACTCTTTTATTCTGAATTGTCATTATGTGAGGATTCCAGTAGCCTATATGTTTCGACCAAGAGAGACTGCACTTTGTCTCCGTCGCTTGTTCGCTCCGTGTTGTAATGGAGCACAAGTCCTCACCCTCTGCGCTTTTGGGCCTGAGCATTTTAGATCCACCATTTTGAACATTCAATCACAATCTCGCGTGGCGATGTACCATGTGGCAATAGCGAACTGTCAGTTTCTCTAGACCCTATATGACGAAAACAAGATGAAGACCTCTCTGTCTGATTGCCTGCGGATCAGCTTGTCATAGTCTACCTTATTTTAATTTTATTTGAAAATATTGAATACAATATTCGTTTTTTTGTTTGTTTTTTAAACACAGATCACAGAAACTGCGGTAGAACCGAATGCGCACCACTCTGGCGCACCACTCTCATTTGAATTGCCTACATTGTAGCGCACACATTACATACAATGTAGCACTTTAGTAATATTTGTTTTCCTCCCCCCCCCCCCTTCAAGCACAGCAATTACAATGTATCCAGTGAGTGGAGGTGCCCCAGTGGCCTTACATTATAACAACCCTGAACCATTTGTTTCAGCAGTTGAGACGGACTTGAAGTTCACCACACAGGTTAGGTCATTTATGTAACACCATCCCGTTGACCAAATTCTTTAACACACACAATGCATATTCATAGAAAGGGGAGGGTATCATTGGATGGGGTGAACGGTCATGCATTTCATGAATACAGTATGTCCGACAACTGTAGTCTATTGGGCGAAAAGCTAATAGCCTAATACCATATTTGCTAGGACAATCCGCGGTGCTAGTAGATTAATGGGTAAGAGTAATGGGTCTTAAATGTTGTGAACGACCCCCCCCCCCCCCCCCCGCCTCCAAAAAACATGCACATATGAAAATCCTATAGATTATGTCTTGGAGGAAATATGTCCTCATGATGACTGATCTAAGGCACACAAGAAACACACTCGCGCATGTGTGGGCTACGTATTTCATGAAGCCCCTATACGCACGCGGCACGCTGTACTGTACAGCGCACAGCACGGAGAGGCTCGTCTCGCGCACAGCACACTCATCTGGTGAACAACTCCGCGAGGAGGGGCCGGCCCTTTCTCTTGCTACTCCAACGTACCACGTGGTTTCCTCTTTGCAAACAAAAAAAAAATTTGTGAATTCCGAGTCGGTTTAGAGGCGGTGCCATCGCGAGGCAGAAGGGATCTGTGACAGAGCAGGGTACAACTCGAGGTTGAGGGGCACAGAGGAAAAAGGTTCTCCCGATCCCGCCATACTTACCACTATTCCACCACACAGCCATCATCAAATTAACTCCAACTGATCCATCTCAACAGTGGTGAGGTACATTTGCCTGGGTTGCTGCATTCAAGCTGTTTCCACTTCTGTGTTGGACTTAATCAGACTACGTTTTTTTTTGCCATCACTTTTGACGTTAAGCCGTTTTTTTCTTTTATTAGAACTTTCAGAAATACCTTTCATTTACTGCCGTAGGACATCTGCCAGTGCTCTGAACCTGTGATCGTCCTGGACAGATAAAGATTTCTGTCATTGTTGCTAAATACAAAAGAAAAAGTTTTTGCGCTGATTTTTTCGTTTTAACTAGCGGACTGTACATTTTCATCATGAACAAGCTATACATTGGAAATCTGAATGAAAACGTGACTGCAGAGGATTTGGTTAAAACCTTTGATGACAACAAAATTCCATACTCTGGGCAGTTTCTCATGAAAACTGGCTACGCGTTTGTGGATTGTCCGGACGACCAATGGGCCATGAAAGCTATTGAAACCTTTTCTGGTAAGTAATTGAACGTGCAGAACGAGCAACGTCTTACCTTGATGTTATTACGTTCGGTTCTGGAGGCCACCTAGGCACCATTACGCGGGGGCATGTCCACTTCCTCCTCATCATAGTCCCAGTTTCATTGTGTACACTTTCTAGGGACGGCTCGGTTCAATGACAGCCAACTAGAAATGTATTTTATTTTATCCATACAGTCAGTCGACAGCTTTACCAAGTGCTTTAGCTTACGCCTAACTGCAATATACTCAACTTTTACAGTGGAGCGGACTCCCATCTAAAGACCCTATTTAATGCTACCTCAACTGTTGGTGCCTGTATATCTAAATATTGCATTTTTGTGATCTGCATAAATGAAAAAGAAAGGTTCAACTTGTAGCCTAATATTTCAGACAGATGCCTGTGTATTTTAGCCTAATGTGCAAACGCTTCTATTGTACTTGCCGAAGCCATGCACAGTAGTGCCTTGCATGACTAGGTTCTGTGTAGTCGGGTAGGCTACAGCTATAGAATCAAATAGCACCCCTCCCCCTTTTGGCTAGCTGACCACTATAGCCAATATAAAATGCCTTTCTATGGGTAGTTATTAAGTACATATGAAAACCAATGTCTCACGTAAACAAGTGGATGATTTGATTTGCCCACTCAAGTTTATGCATGGCCTAAATACTTGGCCATTTATTTCTCAAAGCATAACTGCACTGATTTCATACTGTGCATTTTCATGATTTTCTACACGTATAACATGTGATGCGTGTGGGATCCTGCGCGAGGGTCGCCATGCTGCTTATATGTAAAGCCTGAAATAGATCACTAAGAACTCGAGGGCAAGAAAATGTGTAACTTCAGCTGTTTATGTTTGACAATGCACACTCCAATGAACGACACTGTAAAGTTACACGTTTCAATCAAACGTTTGATTTTCTCACAAGTTAATGGTCCGATTTTAGCCTGATATTTAAACTAGAAAAAGAATGAAACGAGTAGCTTGTTAGTTTATAGACTGGAATTGTTGAATGAGGTTTTTTTTGTTGGGCCTAGTGTGTCACTTCTTGATCTTCGTTTTTCATTGACATCTCTCGACCTATTAGTTGTGTTGACTATCTATTTTAGCCTACATTTGATATGAACATGTATAATTAAAAACAAAAAGGTTTGTACGAAGGCTAAACCATAAATAGCTTAGAATTAAAAATTTTCAGAAAGGAGAAGGGCTATTGTTTTTTTACACCATGCGTGGACTAATGAGCAGGTTTTCATGGCCTCATCGTTTTCAACATAAACATTTATTTTTCAGGTAAAGTGGAGCTGCATGGAAAACGTATCGAGGTCGAACACTCTGTCCCTAAGAAGCTAAGGTATTTAACGCTTCCCTTCCCCCAATAAGAATTCAATTGTTGCTTCTCGTAATGTATGACTTCAGTTTTCTGAAAAGAAGACATTTTGTAATTCAAGTTGCAACGTGCACCTATAGCTCTTGTGTTGACCTGCAGATCTAGTGAATCCTTAAATGTTGAAGGACTCCCAAACGTATACGTGAATGCTTCATAGCGACTTCACATCATGTCATGTATTGTAGCCTATGTCATACTGGACTGTGAAGCCTGTTCACGTAAAGCGTAGTCATTGTAGTGGTTTGCCAAGGCCTGCATACGTTCGTTGTGTTAACAACTCTTCCAATTCTCATCTTGGATATTCATTCATTCAGACCGTTGTGACGAAAGGTTGCAACGTTTTCGTAATTCAGAAAATGTCTATTGAGCTTTCCAACGTCCTGCCAGAGGCCTACAAGTGTCCTACAAAGCAATAGGCTTTTCTGTGTAGCCTACTGCTGTGTAGCCTACTGCTGTAGATGTACCTTATTTATTTACATAGGTCTCGTTAAAATCTGAACATATGTTTGGCTCCTTGCTTTCTGAGCTGGTGATATTGTCGTTTACAAATGTGAAATTGACTATGAATATGAATGACGTAGGCTACATATAGGCTGCTAGCTTCTTTAAATGGAGGTTGACGAACGTATAGTATAGATTCTAGTGTCACCGTAGGCTAGGCCTACAGCCTTGGCTTCTCTTTGATTGAATTTCGCAATTCTCTCTTTGACCTGAAACCTGAGAGAAGCAAAATCTTTGGGCAAGTTAAACACAATGTCTTAAATTTTGTAGACAATATTTCTTGTTTCACCGAAGCTTTTGACTTGAAGGTTTTGACACTCAAAATAGGGTTAGGGCCACGCGAAGGCCTTTCTGGGGAATGTTCTTGCATTACGGAGAGTTGAATTGTCAAGACAGCAGTTGAGGCTGTAATTGAACCTTGGGTCAATTGGGTATGATATACAAGAGGTCTGTCTTGTATTTGGTTTGGAGACTTTTTAAACATTCCACAACATTTGCAGTGATTAGTAATGGATATAATCTATAATTATTTTAAAATCAATTATTATAGCCGGCATGTTAAAGAAAATCAGGCATGGGCACTTGGAATTAAAAGCTGAAACAAAATGGTGACATCGCGCGCCCCTCCCTCTTTCGCAGTTGACCTCGTTTAAAATGCAATAATACAGCATTCTTCTAGTTAAAACATCAATCATTGGCCTCGACCTTTCAATTACAGTTATAACGTAGCCTATGCAGTTGGCAAAGTAAAACAAACATTTGTTAACTATATCGATTCATTAAACACGTGTTCAGGAGTAGCCTATATCATTCATATAAAATAAATAAGCATACCTGTTTTAGAGTCGTTTTTCACCTAAATGTCACATTTTATATATCGATATTCCATGGTTTATTTTTTTCTAACATTAAACATGTTCAATCATTGTACACCTTTTTAATTGTTCCAAATACACATTACGAAAAAAAGGCCCTAGTTGTTGTATGCGCTCTGCGAAAGAGGGGTTGCATTCATCAAGTTCTATGGCATTTCTCCTTAGTTCTGGTCTATGGACATATTGCAATTTCAAATCAATTAATGCTCATAATTAAGCTGTTGCATTGATTTGGGATAGGTTTAACAAACCATGATTCAGTTTATGTAAAACATAACTACTCAATAGTTGTGTAGTAAGTGAGAAAGTCCTACTGACGACCTACATAGCGTGTAAGAATTAAGAATACAAACGTGATGAATACTTTCCATAATATATTTCATTGTTGCTCGAGAGCTGTGCCTGGGCTGGAACACAGCACGTGGTCGCCCCTACATAAAGAAGTCATCCAACGTCACTCGACTGGGGAAGAAATGGCGAGCCTCTAGAAGGGCAGGGTATTTTTTCCAGTGTTTTACTCACCGTTTAAAGACGGTCGCCTCACACTGAGACGAAACTTCCTTCCCCCAGTATCTTTCCATTACCGATCAGGCAAAACCATATTGCGAGTTTTAGGATTTTAGGTTCAAAGTTAACGTTTCAGTCAACAACCTATGACCAACACAAAATGGCCGTGGACATCCTGATTGCAGTAAGAGTCCAGTTCATTGTGCATTTATATACATAAATAAAGCTTTATATTAGTTGAGTGGTTGTAATCAATAATAGTCATTTAGATTTCTCTGGTTGTCATTAGAGATTTGAAAGGTAATACATTATTTTGGAACAATTAGCCAAAATGTGTGCCTCGTCCTAGGCCGGTGTTTACGAAATTACATACCCAGTATTTGGACACCGTTGGTTTTTATTTGAAGCCGAGACATAATGTTTCCCGAAAATAGTTTTATTAAAAAGTAGTAATTTACTAAGGTATCAGAAAACATTTATAAACTTTGAACTCCTCACAGCTTTGAGGCCCCTATATAACAGCTTGCCATTTTATTCCCTTTTTACTTGTTTGTTCATTTAACCTATTCTGGCTCTGTTATTACACATCCATGTGAATTGTGTTGATAAGCCATGCTAGCTAGCTGTCGATTATGATGAATGTATTAACATGTACGTGGATGTTTCATTTGCAGTTAATTGGTGTATTTAAATGAGCAGTTTTCCCATTTAAGTCATTATCAGTATAAGTGTATCTGCTACTGTGTGTTTCTTAGTGTGTTATGGACTGTAGTGTATGAATGGTAGAAAAAGTAGTAAGACGTCAGGAGGCCTGTGTGGGGGGCGGGGGGGGGAGAATAGAATTCGGGGAATCCATGTTTGTGTGTGTGTGTGTGTGTGTGTGTGAGAGAGAGATAGAGAGGGGGGGGAGAGAGAGGGGGGGGGGAGAGAGACGGTGTGTGAGAGTGGGGGAGAGAGGTGGGATGGTGAAAGTGGAAGGTTCCTCAGACGGAGTCCGACTGCCCACCCCCCCTCCCCCTCGTGCTAACCCTTCCTGCCTTCTTACATAACATACAGTGCAAATGAGAAATGTATGTACTACAGGGGGGGGGGGGTGTAGACTCTTGGAAAGATTGGCGTGGTCACGGACAGTGAAAAGGCTCTGAATGTGCTCTTGTGACTCCTCAAAGGTTGGGTCTGATGCCTCCTGGCAGCAAAAGGCGTGTTGCTTTTGGAGAAAAGTGTGCGCATTGTCGTGCTCTCAGAGCAGCATGGGTCCTCACCGGAGAATACACGTTCAACTGTCGGACCAAAAACGCATCGGTGCAACGTTGTTCGGCAAACTGATATTTCTGAAGGGTTTGTCCAAGTTCGGTATAGCCACAAAGGGTACGAGAGCAGAGCAGTGAGGAATGTTAGCATGCAGTGAGAGCCTAACGTTTGGGCCTCTATGTACTTCTGAAACAGAGCTTTAAACTAACGCCACCTCCTTAACGCCAGGTGTTTGAAAGGAACACCTGGCGTTAAGGAGCCTCCGTTCATCATCTGTCTTTCTTTTTTAAATAACCAAATGTACAACACTGCCTCCAGAGAAGCTACGCAGAAGACGTCACAGAGCAGTTGTGGTTGCATGCCACCTCCTGATTTATACCTGTTGACGTATTGACTGTATTTAGGTGGCATCTTGTTTGCAGGGCGGTGCTACCTGGGCGGTGTTAGCAGGGCGGTGCTACCTGGGCAGTGTTAGCAGGGCGGTGCTACCTGGGCAGTGTTAGCAGGGCGGTGTTAGCAGGGCGGTGTTTGCAGGGCGGTGTCAGCAGGGCGGTGTCAGCAGGGCGGTGTTAGCTGGGTGGTGCAAGCTGGGTGGTGCAAGCTGGGCGGTGCAAGCTGGGCGGTGCAAGCCGGGCGGTGCTAGCCGGGCGGTGTTAGCCGGACGGTGTTAGCAGGGCGGTGCTAGCTGGACGGTGGAGAAAGACTTCCCTCTGCACCTCCCAGGAACGTTCGGTACAATATTTGTTTGTTTTGTAAAACTGTTCTGTAATTACCTCCTCTTATCTCCCATTTACCATTGTCATTCCCTCGCTGTTGCTCTCTTCAAATGAAACTGCCCTTGGGTGACGCTGTCATCTTATGTAACAGTTTCCAGATTTGGGTCTGTGTTTCTTTTCTTCTTTCTCGGAACGGTTCGACCAAACACAGTGTGGAGAAAAGGACAGGAATGGTTTGAAGTGAATCGGTTGTGTGGTTCTGACTGGCAACACCCCCCCCACCCCCCACCTCCCTCTCCAAAAAAAAATAGAAAAAAAAAATCCAAGATGATTCACGTAAACGTTAGTAACACGTTTCCCATCAAGCGAATGGAAAAACTCGAAACCTCACCCAGTACTATCTGTTTGCTTCCTGAGTCACAAATGCAATCCAACGAGTTTCGTGTGCCATCTTTGAAAATAACTTCCTGCGTTGTAACTGCTCGACAGCACTGTTGAGAGACTGATTTGAAAGCCCTTGATCTAATTGTGTCAAACCATTCTCTGTGTAAACATGGGTGGTATAGAATAGCTGTCCGAGGCAGAGAGAAGGCTACAGCATGCTGGCTGTTCCTTCCCCTCACAATTGTTGTACTACCAAAGGCAGGGGGAGGGCGGGGGAGGGGGCGGAGGGAAAGAGGGGGTGCGACCAATCAGCTGGCTGGAACACCTGTGTGCCGTTTCGAGAGGCGGTTGACGCTGCAGCACGCGAGAAGTCAGCCGTCTTCTCCTCGCTTGCTCCGTGTCTTCACCCTCTCTCTCCTTCCTCTCCCTCGCTTTTCATCTCTCCTCTCTCTCTCTCTCTCTCTCTCTCTCTTTCCTTTCCCTTGTTCTCTCTCCTTCCTCGCTCTCTTTACCTTCTCTTTCCTCCAAGATCACCATCTCCCCGTGAGTCTCTCTCTCTCTCTCTCTCTCTCTCTCTCTGTCTCTCTGTCTCTCTCTCTCCTCTCTCTGTCTCTCTCTCTCTCTCTCTCTCTCTTGCACCCAACCGTTCGCACGCTCACTGCGGGGAGGAGGAGGAGGGGGGGTGGTTTATGTTCTGGGTAAGATGATGTCAAGCACACGTCATGCTGCACACGGCTATCAGAAAGGGGGGAACCAGAGTCCGGGGGATTACAGGAGTCACCAAACGGCCGGCCCACGTGCTCGTTCGGTCACCTGCCGCCGTTTCCTCCCATGTGGAGGTGCGGGAGGAGGAAGAGTGCGGAGGGAGGGAGGGCGGGCAGGCAGGGGCGCCCGGGGTGGAAGCAGCTCCTCGCAGCCTCGTCGACGGGAGACGTGGGGGGTTGTGGCTCGGTGGAGAAGCAGGAAGACGGAAGGAGAGGAGGGGTCTGTTGTTGTTGTTGTTGTAGGAAGATCTGAAATAGATAAGAGAGGGAGAGGAGAGAGAGAAGGAGAGGGGAGAGAAGGAGGGGAGAGAGAAGGAGAGGGGAGAGAGAAGGAGAGGGGAGAGAGAAGGAGAGGGAGAGAGAAGGAGAGGCGAGAGAGAAGGAGAGGGGAGAGAGAAGGAGAGGGGAGAGAGAAGGAGAGGGGAGAGAGAAGGAGAGGGGAGAGAGAAGGAGAGGGGAGAGAGAAGGAGAGGGGAGAGAGAAGGAGAGGGGAGAGGGGAGAGAGGAGAGGCGAGAGAGAAGGAGAGGGGAGAGAGAAGGAGAGGGGAGAGAGGAGAGGCGAGAGAGAAGGAGAGGGGAGAGAGAAGGAAAGGGGAGAGAGAAGGAGAGGGGAGAGAGAAGGAGAGGGGAGAGAGAAGGAGAGGGGAGAGAGAGGGAGAGGCGAGAGAGAGGGAGAGGCGAGAGAGAGGGAGAGGCGAGAGAGAAGGAGAGGGGAGAGAGAAGGAGAGGGGAGAGAGAAGGAGAGGGGAGAGAGAGGGAGAGGGAGAGAGAGGGAGAGGCTAGAGAGAAGGAGAGGGGAGAGGGGAGAGAGAAGGAGAGGAGAGAGAAGGAGAGGGGAGAGAGAAGGAGAGGGGAGAGAGAAGGAGAGGGGAGAGAGAGGGAGAGGGGAGAGAGAGGGAGAGGCTAGAGAGAAGGAGAGGGGAGAGGGGAGAGAGAAGGAGAGGGGAGAGAAGGAGAGAGAAGGAGAGGGAGAGAAGGAGAGAGGAGAGGGGAGAGAGAAGTAGAGATAGAGGGGAGAGAGAAGCAGGGAAGGCAACTTCTCCTTGAGAAAGGTGGTCCACGTTAAGGAGGATAGTCGTGTTAAATGTGCGCCGTCTCTTTAAGAACCCCCCATCCCCTTTGCGAGAGGGCCGTCTTCCCCCTCTCTCTGGTTCGAACCATCTGTCCTGCTAATACAGGGGCTCGGTCGCCCTCAGCCCCATGCTAGCCAGCCACCAAATCCTGTCCGTGCCCACGCTGACGCACACAGGAGAAGGCTCGCATGCACCAGCCATGGCCACTATGGGCAGCAAGCAGAGGGAACTGCAACATGTCCCACCTGGAGGACGACAAGGGTGAAGAGAGAGAGGGAGGGGGAGAGATAGGGAGGGGGAGAGGTGGGGAGAGAGAGAGGTAGGGAGGGGGAGAGGTGGGGAGAGAGAGAGGTGGGGAGAGAGAGAGGTGGGGAGAGAGAGAGAGGGAGAGAGGGAGAAGGAGAGGGGTGGAGAGAGAGAGAGAGAGGGAGAGGTGGGGAGAGAGAGGGAGGTGGGGAGAGAGAGAGGTGGGGAGAGGGAGAGAGGGAGAAGGAGAGGGGTGGAGAGAGAGAGAGGGAGAGGTGGGGAGTGTGAGGGGGGGAGGGGTGGCGAGGCTCTGGTATGCTATTGAGTCAACCTATATGGAGGTGGGAGGGGGAAGAGATCTGCAATCAACACACGGTCAAATGGATTCCTCTGTCTGTGTCTGTGTGTCGGGGGTGTACCTAGCGGCAGTTGAAATGCTAACCTTAACGTAAACGTGATCCCTTCCCCACCTACGAACACACACACACACACACACACACAGAGACCTTGCTTGTATGGAGAAGCTACTTTAACCCTACTGTTGAGCATGTGAGGAATTGTGACTCAGAAATAAAGATTGGGGGGGGGGTGAAGGGGAGTGGGCGGGGGGAGTGAAGGGGAGTGAAGGGGGTGGGGCCCCCTCCATCTTGAAGCTTTCCTCGAAGTGTGTGTGTGCATGGTCACATTCATGTGAGTGTGTGAGTGCGCAAGGCACTGTGTTTCATCCACTTCCACCCCAGTGGACCCAGGACACTTGTCACCCAGGAGCGTCTCTCTGAGGATGGGCTTGCCCAGGAGATCCTCCCCCTTCCTGGGGAGAGCGTCTCAGACGAGGGAGGGAGATCCTGGTTCAGCTCTGAACTTTGCTCTCTGGCTGGCGTTATGTTATTGTTATCTGTGATTCAGTAGGAATTGTATTTGTTCCCAACAACAGGTGTGGTAGGGACTGTCTTTTGATTTTTAAAGGACATTTTGTCAGAAGAGGTCAAGCCTTTCCCATGTTTTCATGCAAGTGCACTGTGTCGCTGAATTAGTTAGATCAGTAGGATCTGTCCTTGTGGGGTCAGGTTGTGAGGATGTCGAGTTGGGAATGACAACCTGTGTTGAATCGAAAATGTGATGTGACCAGTACAGTCTCTTTTTGTGCAGAGAAGTATCTTCACTGTCGTTACTGAATACCTATTTGATCTGCTCCTATGTCAGCCATGCCTGCTGTTGTTTACCAATGACACTGTTCCTTGAAAACGGTGTTTCTCTCGAAGAGGAACTTGTTTGTTTGTCTTGGGGGCGGGGGAGGGCTCGCGCCCCTTGTCCTTTGACCTCTGACCCCCTCTGTGTGCCTTGTGAACCAACCCATCAGGAGAGGCGCCACATCAGTCGGGAGAATCCTGCATGAAAATGCTGAATCTAGCACGCTCGGGCTGTTTGAAGTGTAGATTGTATCGTGGCTGAAAGCCGCTTTGTCCCATTTTAAATACCGGGTGCTGCCTTCCTTCTCCTTTGCTTTCCATGAAGAGCATTTCTGTTTCTCTTGTAATACATTCGAAACAGACTGGCACACTTGCCTGTGCTGCATTTGAGCGTCGGAAGACGGTGCTCCTCAGAGCTTTGAGCACCGTAATGACATGGATGCGTACAAAGTTGTTATCTTGTTACTTGGTATTTTATCAGGGTCGTCCGCTGCAAGTTGAAATCTTCGAGTTGTATTTGAACGGGCACGTAGCCTTAAAACATCAAGCAAGTGCATTAAGAGATTGAGAGTTTCGTCTCGAGTCAGCGCGGAGGCCATCCGAAGCGTTAGTGATCCTTTTGGTCCTGCCTTCGTGCCTCGGGTCAGAAGATCTACGCTTCTGTTTAGCTGTAGTCTTCTCTTGCATTTTCTATTGAACTTAGACGGTTTTGTTCACTGTGATTCCTTTTGATATATTTGTAATTAATATGGAGGAGGCGTCAAGACGAAGGACATGGTTCATGAATCTATTTTGGTTTTAAAGGCGTATACTGTGCATAGTTGTAAATCTCTAGTTTCGAAACGCACTGTGGAGGACGTTTTAATGAAGTTAAATTTAGGTTTCAGCAGCAGGTGTAAAGAGCAGTGAAGATGCTATATTAAGCGTCTCTTCGTGATATTAACATCTCTGTAATGAGGCAGAAAGACCGAAAATGACAACTTTTTGACTTTGTCTTAGACGTGCTCTTGTTTTTTTTGGCAATAACCTTTTCATTTTTAAGCTCCAGTGCCCAGATGTTATGTTAACAGCCACCACTCAGCTGATTCACTCAAATATCAGTCAATACTGGCTGATTTTTCTTAGTCTGTCCTGCAGAATATGTGCCTAAGTGAATGCTCCTTAAGATGGAACCCTTGACACGTAATGGCCTCGCAAACCTGCACCATCCTGCGTGACGTGGGCGGACATTTTGTGCCAGAATTCATACTTCCTGTCCCGTCCACCAATGAGAGGCGAGGAAGGCACCAGGCCATGTTGCTGCCGCGGTGCTGCGGGTGATGTGGCCCGTGGGTCGCTGATCCTCGGGCCGTGACAGGGCCACCACTTTGGGTTTGTCACCAGACGACCTCAGAGCAGGGAACATGTGTGTCTGGAGTCCACGAAGGCTGTAGTGGTCGAGCCGCACCACTGCCGACTGTCCGCTCGCCTCTCACCTGCACACATGGGCGTGTGTTTCAATCTTTCCAGTCAGAATGGCTATTCTGATGCACGTTCATCCTACAGCCCTCTTCTTTCTGCAGTCTTACCAATTACTTGGAAGAAAAGCATAAAGGCACTAACACATATTTTACATGCTTGGGTGGAGATGTGTGAGTGTAGCTTCAAACGACCGAAATATAGCCCATTCCTGCGCCTTTTTCTCTCTTTTTTTTTTTCTTTTTCTCCACAATTTTTTTTTTTTTACCTTATTCAGATGTCTTCAGCGTCAAAATCCCCTTTTCATCATCTGATTTCACAGTGCTGATCCTCCTGAAACAAACAGCAGCCGACAAGGAGGGTTTGTGGACTCCGGTGTAGCCTAGCGAGAGGAAGGGGCTGCAATACCTTGTCAGTGAGCGTCAGGGCACATGCTGCAGATTAACCACACTCCCAGGGTCCTTCAGGAGACGAGCTGGGGGTTGTTGCTGTAGCTCCAAGCAGAACGTCCAGAAACGTCCAGATCACGCTGGTTTTCTGGTTTGTCCCGCCAATTGACAGACTGTTTAGAGCATTTTTTTTTTTTGTCTTGTATTTCCAAACGGTTCATTTGAAGGGTTTCGAGTTGACGATTTCTGAAATTGATGTTTAGTTCGTTTCAAATCCGACTCAAAATGCGACGTACGATGAAATGATTTTAGATGTAGCTTGAATCCTAAAGGCTGGGTTTATAAGTTGAATCTCAAAGGTTGAGTTTGTAGCATTGCTGTAATTTATTGATATTATTTGTTAGATTCACACCCAGATTTAAACTGATATATTGGTTGTGTAGAGTATTAAGTGTAACTGTAATAATGAACACTACTATTTTTTACTTTATGAAATTATAAACTTTTTTTGAATGACTAAAGCCACCAGCAGACTCTGTAATTGACCATCAGATTATATCTATTGTATTTAGATCCAAATGATTTAGTTAAGCTTTATTGGTACCTAAATTAGAAGCTCTAATACAATGCCTATTTGAAATGTTGTACTTTCGGGTAGACACCGTCAAAGTGGAGATTGGAGGCGTATTGATGAATATATTTGAATGCATTAGCCAGTGGTTGTCCTTACTTTTTAACCAGTTTCACCATTTCAACCCCTCTGCATTCTGTTGCCTTTCACAACTCTATTTCTCTTTTTTAATTTATATGGTTTTCTCTCTCTCTCTCTCGCCTTCCCTCTCTCGCTCCCCTCTCTCTCTCGCTCCCCTCTCTCTCGCTCCCCTCTCTCTCTCTCTCTTGCTCCCCTCTCTCTCTTGCTCCCCTCTCTCTCTCTCTTGCTCCCCTCTCTCTCATTCTTGCTCCCCTCTCTCTCTCTCTTGCTCCCCTCTCTCTCATTCTCTGACTCTGAAACAGTTAAAATGGAGTCTGCAGGTCACATGTCTGACAAGCAGCCATGTGCTGGTATGGCCATGCTATTCCCCTGCATACTCTCTCTAACGGAGCCTTCTCTGCCCCCTCCCCCAGCCCCCGAGTGAGCCATACTTCCCTCACATACACACACACACACACACCATCATACCCCTTTGAGTGTGTGCGCCACATCACACACAACATGGTGGTGTGTGAGGAAGAAGAGGTCCATCCATAGGATGGTTTGTTAAGCCGGTGGGCACAATCTTCCAAATTAATAGTTTCTGAGGCTATTTCAAGATGTTAGTGCAAACAGTTATTTTCGAATGTGACAGATCTCAGCATGCTGAACAGGGGGGTGGGGTGTGTGGAGGGGGTGGAACAGGGGGGTGGGGTGTGTGGAGGGGGTGGAACGTGGTCTTGTGAGATGCTGGTTGGGCATGTTGTTGGGCGTCTTGAGTTTAGGAAGGGTCATTCAAATGATCATTGTGTCGGAAAGAGGAAGTAGGCCAGGTCTCGTCTTCACGGTCACAACTGTCCATTTCCTGTACGGCCGTGAATGATTTATGTCTGTCCAGATGTTTTCATTGACATTTGTATTATTTCCATTCGTATCTCAGGAGTTGAAATCAACCGAAACGTTGGCCGTTGGTTGATGTTAGCTACTGAATGTAAGATGAAGGTTTCAATTCAAATGATCAAAATATGATCATGAAGTTTACTGGGGATGAAAGTGGCTACTGTCAATTTTATTTTATTCACTTTACAATCACTGCATTGTACTTAGTCTTTATGGAAATTCACTCAAAACCACACAATGCATTCATTAATTTCAAGAATTTATTTTCCTGATAATCCAAGTTTTTGGGTGCATGATTCCTTTTACAAAAGGAATGTCCAACATTAGGTCCCCTGCCCACAGTTGAATTAGTTTCCCCTCTTCACGTTTGTACTCCACTGTTGCACCAACGTCAACACAACCTCCACAGGGTCGGCAAACTTCTCTTGTGATACCAGACGTTTGAAACTCCATTCTGAGGCTTCCTCACTAACAGTGTGGGGCAGGAGCCTGAGCTTCCAGGGCTGGTTTTGAAGCTGCACACGTGTAGAAGGAAACAGAGGGAGGAGGAGGACGGCCTGTGGCCAGGAGGGTGGGGCTGTTCTCAGAGCGACCCCCACGTTATGGCCCTTCTATAGAACCTCGGGGCTCATTGATTCAAAACAAAGTCAGGACTGACGTCATCCCTTGAAGGAGTAACCACCGCGCCCCCTTCGCCTCATCGCCCCCCATCTTGTTTTTGTAACAGAAGACCAAGAAGCTCAAACCGTCCCTGTCGTATCTGAGGCTGGAGTTGATTGTTGTGTTTGTAGGTAAATCAAGAGTGCAGAAATGCATTCTCTGTCATTCTGGGGGGGGGATGATTATTTTTTAGGCTATAAACTGATTCTGTTTTGAAATCAGATTAGTTATCTGTAACTGAGTGAGTTTATTGTAGTTAATGATTATCCAAGGTAGATTATACTTTTAAATGATCCACTTGGTTCAAGGTCTTTACAAATACAAAAGGAATATAGGACACAGAGATGTCACCTATACCAAATCATAATTTAACAAGTGTACAAGTACAAACAAGTGTTTCTTTGCATATAAAGGCAACAGTAATTCAGTAAAAGTTGTAATAATTATTCCTGCTTTTGTCATACAATTTTGTGTTTCATGAGATCAGATTATTCAAATTGGCTTTATTTATATTCTAAAATGTAAATAAAAGATTAAGATAAGATTTTGCATACACTTGGTTTTTCATCTTCCAGTTTACATACACATTTCAAAATAATAACATTTCCATCAAATATTATAGTTCATCTTTATTTTAAATAATGCTATGGTTTATTTTCAAGCAATTTGAAGATTTTGGCATAGCTTTTTATTTTACTTAGGTCACATATGGAACTATTTTCTTGTAATACAGTAAAATAAAGAATTGTGTTTAAACTACCTATATTGTACTAAAGTGTCTGTTAAGGTTATGCTGAAAGAATTATATCACGTTCATTAGCCTATATCCTAGACAACTTTTTCGTCAGCGTTGAGATAAAAAATGTTGAATGTTTTAAGAGTTTTTTGTGTTATTCATTCATTTGAATAAAGAGAACTATTTGTGTTTTGTTCATTTAGTTTAGAAATGATTCACATTCAGATTCGGCCTGTGAGTTTGACACAGAGGTCGTAGTGCACGTTTGAAACGAATTATTTATTCTAGAAGTCCTGCGGTTTTACCTGATTAATGATCATTTCAGCTCTATTAACCTTTGTTGAAATGTAAATAATTGAATTGTTTAAAAACAATTCTGTCTGTGGAAAAGGGTAGCGTAGTGAATTAGATTTAGAATTGTTCTAGTAAAAATGGTTTGCATGCAAGCTTGATTTTAAATGATTGTTTTAACAAAGCGTAGCCCAAAACCTAATTGTTCAAACATTTCAATTTTCTACAAAGTTTATTCATGCAGGTTACATTGACAAAACTGTATAAACCGTGTTCAAATAACCTAGTTAAGCTTCTTATGTAGCAGTGTGAGATAGCTCTAGCTACATCAGAAGCTAGTCTACGCCACGTCCATGCTCGGATGTAAACGGACACACATGATCAAGACGTGTGTATGTGGCTTGGCATTTTCTTTTAGCAGCATTATGGCAATTGTATCTGAAAATGTGTTTCGGGGTAGCCCTTTATTAACACACGAACATACTCAATCTCGGTCCTAAAGAGGACGTCAACATCAACAGCAAAGGCTACGTCATATTGTTTTTAGGTTTAAACAATTCCATTGTTCGGTGCCCTTGCGCAACACCCCAGTAAAGGGGAACGGAAATCTTCTGTTGCTCTGTATATATTGCGATATAGGCAACAGCAAGGCACTATTCTAAGTAAAGGGCATATGTAAGGTAAATGTGCCTCTATCCGTTTTAACTGCAACGAGAGCGAGAGAGAGGGGAAAAAACGCACAGTGCTTCAGGCATGCATCCATGGCATAGGCCCACATTCGATCCTAGCACATACCCCCTCCGCTCTACCCTATCGCTCTCTCCCTTTCCTCGCACACCCTCCCCTTCCTTTCTTCCGTAGGTGGGCGGTGCAGCGAGGCAGAGAACCGCCTCCGCCACGATGCTGTAGTAGTACTCTGGAGTCGTTTACTGACTTTATGAATGAAGGCAGGGTTTCCTCCGAACAGCAACTCCGGCAGCTGCGGTTTGGGGGGGAGGTGTGTCCAGGATAGTCACCGAGTGGACACAGGGAAGCGACACGGAGATAAATTCGATCCGTCTTGCATTTGGCGAAATTGTAGACATGTATAGAGGACTGTAGATGTTAGCTGCATTTGCTATATTGTGCAATTGCGTTGTCAGCTGTTAAACTGCACTGTAGTCGCACAATCAACCTTTTGTCTAACCACAGTCGTGATACAATCAGCTGTATAGTAAGAATCATCCCCCCCCCCCCCAAATATCATAATGATGCGTGGTATACACAATATGCAGAGAGATGGGGTAGACTGTTACATTAAGTTTATTGTAGTCAGGTTATGACGCATAATGGGCAACCCTGCCGATGTTTTCTGGTTTGTTCTGGTATAAACTGCCCTCTGTGTTTCGTCGTAGTAATTGGGCGTTGTCAGAGAAAGATGGCCGCCCACTTGCTCGCTCACATGGTCGTGAGCCTTCGGGTTGTGTCATTTGCTGTGAGCGAACCCCAAAATCCGGCTTTATGAATCTCCTATAGTACAAGGAGCTTGCATTAGCCATACACGTAGACCCATGTGTTTACTGACAAGCATGTTGTGGTAAGAAAAAACAGAGGTTATGTAGGCTATTTTGTTTTTGTCCTGCAACACATTCGTCACGAAAACGAACGTAGTCTACATTTGCCCATCTGTAAATGAGCTCTTGACCGCGTTTCCCTCCCCATGCGTCGCTCTGTGGAAGGAAAATGGTAAATATTGTTGTTTAGATAAATATAGTTAACTAGTAATACTAGTTTAATATTTAACTAGGTTTAATAGTCTTGCCTATACCAATGACGAACCCAACACGTTAGCGTGGTTATATTTGACCATTCCTGTATCGAGGTGAAGGCTTCTCATTACACTTCACACTATAGCCAATGTGTCTAGATGAAGGAATAGGTCAGTAGGGATGTATGTTAAAGATCATTTAAAATAGGGGCCTAGCCGTTTCTAACACCTGTCAGTTTGTGGTTTGTGGTTCTGCAGAGGCTCTGTTGATTTGAGTGACAGATTCTTGTGCTAATGAGGAAATTAATCAGATCGCTCAAGTCTAGCTTCGGCTTGACTATTCTGCAGTTTGTTATTTAACCTCAAAAGAGGATGACTGTGATTTCGTGTTGCTCAGCAGGAACAAAAACCTATCAAAGCAATACATAAGTCAATAATAAAAAATAACCTACAATATTCCAATAGGGTAGGCCTACTTGAAGAAAACACGTACGCCTAGGCTAGATTATGTCTTCGGTACTTGGACGAGTTTTTCCTCTGGTTTTTCGATAGCCTATATATAGGCTAACTACTTGAAAATGCAACAGTAGGCATGTTTCGTAAAGAAATTAAGTATCAATAGATTTAGGCCTACACGTAAACACTGAGCATTTTTACGTAGTAGCCAAAATCTACAATGAAAGGTGACAGAAGATAGAAACTGTCTTCTTAACTCAAACACGTTTCTTAACTTTCAGACCTCCGTTATCTGTTTACAAAGATTTGGGATAATTTCATGCTGTAGCCTATTATTAACCAACCTGATTACACTGATTTGTACGCAAGTATAACAAAACTGCGTAATACAGCCTAAGTTAATAAACTGTCACTGACTAAAAGCAAAACATTTGCGCAATCATGGCATTTCGGGCCACAATTGAGTTGACTAGGCTATTCCTCTCAAACGCCGCCCATATCATGCAGACCCTAGACTGCACAAAATGGCGTTCACTGGAGAGGCATGACAGGAGAAGGTTCAAAGAGGGAATGGCTTCATTATGGGAAAGGCTGCACTGTTGAGTCAGGCTGTGGCTGGGGGGGAGGGGAGGGGGGGGGGGGGCGTGCATGGTCTGTTGGAAATAACTGGGCTTTAATAAACTTGGGTGTGTTGACTTTTAAGAACTATAGGCCCACGCCATGTAGATACAGTGTTGCATGCGGGATGACTTCAGTGTTGGCCATTATCAATAAAGCTTGCACACTGATGATATAGAGCTCACTTTGTATTGTGCGTACACAATACAATCATGTGCCTGCATTGCTCTGAAAATTGAATTATTAAGAACAATATATTTGAGTGTTTGAACAAATATATATATATAACAAATAACTATTGGAAGTCGAACGAGACTGTACACATCACCTAGATTGCATTCGCTGTTGCTGCGTCCAACAAAATGGAAACCGTTCAGGCTGCCATCTTCTGGTTGCGCGTGGATCACGGAGGAGCTAAGCGTCAACTTTGACCCAGAGTGAATGCCTGTCCTCGCCCCACTTCAACATGAGCTCCAGAGTTGTTGATGTGCGTCGTGTTAAAGTTCCTCTTTCTGTAGCACCCACCCAGCTGAAACGACCATCCCAGCTTTTAGGCAGAGTCGTGCAGGCCATGGCGGACGAACATTGTAGACTGCCGAAGTAAAAAACCAACCTGTTTAGACTGTGCTCCGCAGCTTCACCAAGCACCACGTGCTTGTGTGCATTTACCATGGAATTATACGTGAATTGTAGAACTGGTCTGGCAATATCACGAGAGTAATGGGAACAATGTAAACTGGAATAACGACAATCATCCGCCATTAAATTCCACAGTTAAAGTAGTTCTGTCGTACTCACGCACGCTCGTTCAGGTGTTGATGTTAATGAATCGCTTTCTATACTGCTATTATAAGTTACTTAGGCACTCATTTAAACATATATTTACTTTTGATACATCCAAAACGACCATATACATAGTCTTTGTGGAAATACTAAATGTTTAAATGACCTTTTTAGTCATATACAGGCCACATTCATGGCCTCATGAAATCAGTGAAAATGAGCAGTTGGTGAGACGATTGAGCAGTTGGTGTGATTGCATAGTGAGATGGTGCGTCCCCCCTCCTGCAAGCCTGTTTTGAAGTGAGGAACAGCCCATCCCCCCTCCGTCGGCTGAAACCGCAGGGCCCTTTTGAACAGTCACATTGTTTGCTGCCCCTCACCCCTGGCCCAGCCTGCCCTCCAGCCCTCCCCACAACCCCAAACTGGAGCATTCCCGACCCTCTTCGGGGTCAGAGGTCGCTCTGAAAGGCGGAGGTCTCTGCTCCATCGGGCTGGGATGACGGGAAAGCTTGGTTTCTCTCCGGTTGGAAATCCTGGGATTTGGAGAGTGGGAGAATGAGGGCGGGGTTAATGTGATAGATCTGAGAAATGATGGAAGGTCATAATACTAGAGAAATATAATGGTGAGAAACAATTAGAATGGAGAGGGAGAGAGAGGGACAAGAGAGAATTTGGAAGTATGTTCTTGAGGTAATTATACAGAAGTGTGTGTGTGTGTGTGTGTGTGTGTGTGTGTGTGTGTGGAGAGGGGGGGGGGTTACATATCCTGACTAATGTGAGACGAGATCCTACAGGTTTGTGTAGCTTGCCTTGTGTTCGAGTACCTACGGGGTC
Organism: Hypomesus nipponensis; assembly: GCF_054491055.1. Lineage (NCBI taxonomy): Eukaryota > Metazoa > Chordata > Actinopteri > Osmeriformes > Osmeridae > Hypomesus > Hypomesus nipponensis. The sequence continues at coordinate 21,797,452 of NC_140377.1, forward strand.
TATGAGAGAGGGAGAGCGAGAGAGAATATAGAATTAGAGTAAGAAATGTAAAGAAGTACGTGTGTGTGTGTAGTGTGTGCGTGTAGTGTGTGTAGTGTGTTGTAGGCTGTGGGGCTCTACCCTGACAGTAAGGCCTCTGCCATCCTCTTCTCACAGATCCGGTCTAGTAGGAACACGCACACACAGTTTTAAAATAATGTTTTCTTCTATTAGTAGGCTATTTGTGTTACATAACCATATGCGACAGGACATACCGTATATACATAAACACAAGTGAAACACCTCAACGTGACTATTTTTTATACAACACTGATTTATTATAAAAACTGACCTTGTGTAAGTTGAAACACACACAGGCACACAAGGACATTCATAATGGGTAACACCAGAAACAGTCCTATCAGCGGTACGGCCAGAGAGCAGAATGACGGTGACTCGACGTTAAATATTTGATTTGGAGGATGTTCATTAGTGAGCTAACCCTGCCTGGAAGCGAGCTGCAAAGTATGCATCTATCTAATGTCATGACATCAGACATCATGACATCATGACATCGGACATAACCCCAGGTCAAATGTGTGACGATGCAAAGTTAGGTGCAACATGAACAACACTTGCTTCCTTCCTCTGAGACTTCACAGCAGTTTAACGTTATCATTCCGTCATTTCAATCCGTTCGTCACCTGACACAAACACAGTGTCGTGATTGGAAGTTGCTCAAGATGGGAGTTCCGTTCCAAACGACTGACAGAGCTTTAGCCGAGAGTCAATGAAGACTGTCGCTCTCCTACTGCATCAGACGCACAGGGATGCAAGTATGGCCAGAATCTTTAAATGGTATTAAATCAGATTCTGGTAGTTCATGGCAAAACCCATTCAGTGTTTGTGTTCACTTCGGCCGGCGGGGGAACGGGCTGAGGGGGGGGGGGGGCTGGGCGGAGGGGACGACTTCAGTGTTGCGTGCGTGTGACTGTGATGTCACCCACACGATGGCTGCAACGAGAAGCCTCTGCAAGCTCCTCTGGTTTCTCCCTTCCTCCCCTCTGCCCTCCCCTTCCTCCTCCCCTCTGCCCTCCCCTTCCTCCTCCCCTCTGCCTTCCCCTTGCCACCCTCCTCCTCCTTGAGTCTGGCTATTTAAAGTGTGGCGTACAGTATCACATGCACTCCAGGGGTCGAGGGGCGTCCACTGGCCTGCAGTGTATTGCACCCCGGCCTAGAGGGAGCGACAGGCAGAGAGAATCAAACGCACCCCATCTGGGAAGCTGTTTGGGTTGCCCCTTTGCACATTGCCATTGACAATGAAATATTTAGCTCAGATTTTATGCTTGCTAGATAGTTCTTATTAAATATTAACCCATCACTTCTCCTCTGCTTGGAGCTTTGATGCCAGATGGGGTGTTCCGAAGACTAAAGTGTCCTTCAGGAAGATGTTGGTGTGAGTTGTGCAGATCTAAACATTGATGGATCGAAATGATTTCTTTTTCGGGCGCCGCTGGTCTGGTTTGCGTGGAGTGTGTATGTTCCGGAAGGTCTAGACCTGAAGATCCCCTAGACGATGATGTAGAAACCAGAATCCCACTTGTCTCCTTGACTCTTGTCACACTTAACATCTCAAAGTCTTTCTCCAGCTCTCGTGATCCAGAACCCTTTTGGAGGTCTTTCTATTTCTCTCTCAATCGATCACATTTGGAAACGTACACCTCCTGAAATCTCAAGCTATTTAAACGTACTGTCCCAACACAATGTCAGCAGGCTTTTCACACGGTGGAACAACAACGTCAACACGTTGCGGAAGATTTCACAAATCGAAGCTTCCACGTGCTCCAGAGCTGTTGCTGTAGACGGGAGGAAGAAGTGTGATGTAGCTGTTGTGCGATTTCCCTGTTTGTCATGCTAACTCTACACCGGCACCGGTCGTATCCCACCTGAAGACAATCTTCCCTCGACAGTTTGTCAACCTCTCCACCTGTCTAGCTATCTCGCTTTCCATCGTTCGGCTTTCTAGAGAATGCGGGCAGGCAGCCACGGCGTTGCGTTGCGTAACCCCTGTCGTGTGTTTTCAAACGCCCGTCCCTTCAGCCTGTGTGGCACACGGCCAACCAAGACGAACGGGTTGACAATGTCTCCGTCTCGCCTCGCAGAACACAGAAGGGGCAGAGATGGAGAGCTTGTCCTCTCCCCCCTTGTAGAGGATGTTCAAGACTGAGAAGTGCCGGTCAAGGAAAACCTGTTTAAAGCGTTTAAAGACCTCTAACGGAGGTGGGCGAGAGGCCGCAAACGAGACTGGCAGGAGGAACCCCGACAGACGGAATGATCTAGTGGGAGAGATGGGGGGGGGAGGGGGTGGTCGGTGTCGAGCGCTGTGTTGAGGAGCAGCCGTCGTGGTGCAGAGTTGCGCCTGCTGGAGTCTCCCATGAGCCGCCTCCCGCCGCTGGCATTAATGCCACAACCACAGGGTTAATGCTGCATCAGCATCTCCCAGGCTTGCAGGGTGACCTTTCACCCCGATGTACAGAGGGGGGGGGGGGGCACTGGAGCCAGGGTCTGTGTGTTTTGAGCTGTGTGTGTGTGTGCGCGTGTGATGCCTATCAACCCAAAAACCCAGGTAGGACATCGCTCAGGGGGGGGGTCGACCTGTGTTCGCTGGCCTGGGTAGACGCTGTGAACACTCCTCTCTCTGGCTTGTCCTGCCTCTCGCAAACCAGCACGCGAAAATGAAGAACGATACGGATCAAAAATAGGTTCTCGGTTTCCCCGCTGGCGAGCCGAGCAGATCTCTGGGAGGAGCAGGGACTGAAGGAGCAGATCTCTGGGAGGAGCAGGGGCTGAAGGAGCAGATCTCTGGGAGGAGCAGGGGCTGAAGGAGCAGATCTCTGGGAGGAGCAGGGGCTGAAGGAGCAGATCTCTGGGAGGAGCAGGGGGACTGAAGGAGCAGATCTCTGGGAGGAGCACGGGCTGAAGGAGCAGATCTCTGGGAGGAGCAGGGGGACTGAAGGAGCAGATCTCTGGGAGGAGCAGGGGGACTGAAGGAGCAGATCTATGGGAGGAGCAGGGGGACTGAAGGAGCAGATCTCTGGGAGGAGCAGGGGCTGAAGGAGCAGATCTCTGGGAGGAGCAGGGGGACTGAAGGAGCAGATCTCTGGGAGGAGCAGGGGGACTGAAGGAGCAGATCTATGGGAGGAGCAGGGGGACTGAAGGAGCAGATCTCTGGGAGGAGCAGGGGCTGAAGGAGCAGATCTCTGGGAGGAGCAGGGGGACTGAAGGAGCAGATCTCTGGGAGGAGCAGGGGCTGAAGGAGCAGATCTCTGGGAAGAGCAGGGACTGAAGGAGCAGATCTCTGGGAGGAGCAGGGGGACTGAAGGAGCAGATCTCTGGGAGGAGCACGGACTGAAAGAGCAGATCTCTGGGAGGAGCAGGGGGACTGAAGGAGCAGATCTATGGGAGGAGCACGGACTGAAGGAGCCGTGTGGCAGGGTTAGCATCCACACCTCTGACGGAGGGATACACACACTTTAAATACATCTCGAAAATCCCAGATTCTTTGTGTGAAACTCTTTGAAAGAGATGGAGGAGGCAGTGGGGGGTAATGAGAGTGTGTGTGTGAGTAGAATAGGAGTGTGTGTGTGCGTGTGTGTATAGACCGGGAGAGCGGAGTGTTAAGTGGAGGGAGGGTTGTGAGGGAGGATTGGAGGAAGCTTGGTCTCAGCGGCTGGCCTCCCCCCCAGCTTCTGTATGGTGACGAGGCAATAAAGAGGACAATATACGGCTCTTCTGGGTGGTACACGCCCTCAACTCTACAGCGTCACATTGAGAGTGTGTGTGTGTGTGTGTGAGAAGTAGTTTTTGTGGTCTCAAACCTCTCCACCTATATTTGCTAGTAGTTATCAAGATACTGATCCAGTTGCTTATCTGGACTCCTGGGAGTGGTCTGCATTGACTGGCCAACTTGTAATCTTTTCTCTCTCTGTCCTACCTCCTCTCTCTCTCTCTCTCTCTCTCTCTCTCTCTCTCTCTCTCTCTCTCTCTCTCTCTCTCTCTCTGTGTGTCTCTCTCTCTCTCTCTCTCTGTGTCTCTGTGTCTCTCTCTCTCTCTCTCTCTCTCTCTCTCTGTCTCTCTCCCACTTGTAATTAGCTTAGAATGCCATGTAGATATACAGCCAGACTGCGGGAAAATACTTTTACAACGCGCACACACAAAAAGCGCACACTGTCATCAGTACCTCGCGATGATAATAAAATGGATTTCCACTCATTAAGTACATCAATCCTGGCCATTTCCATGTCAACAAAAACGCATAACAGTTTTCCTTTGTGATATAATTGGGGGGAAAAACAGTGTTTCTTTTGCTGTAATGATTGACACCGATGTCCACCAATGAGATGGGATTAGTATGTGTCATATTTACATTTTGGAGTTGGTCTCTAGGCAAAGTAATGCGTGAGTGCCACAATACCACCCCTGCAGTCAACTACCAGAGTGGATGCAATTAGCTTAGCTTTTCAATTAACTTCACCGGATGTAATTGGCGATTAGCCGGCACCTCTGTTATGGGCTGGAGAATGGCGAGCAGGCGTTTGAATTTGTCAAAACGTGTTTAGTTCTGCGTAAGAATGTAAACACAGAGAGAAGAGAGAGTTTGCGCGTGTGTCGTTGCGTCTAGCTCGTTCCTGTGTGTGGGGTGAGTCATGACTCGCTAACACGAGACATCAGACGACTTTTCTGTGCATGTTGTAGCCATCTGTGGGTCTCGCAAGTCATGATATTACGTCACCTCCTACACTACACGGGCCATGGATCTCTCAGGGCTGTGTGATCTATAGAAATAACCCGTAATCACACCGTCTGGATCCCACAGGAGGATCAGATTGCATTCAGCCTGGTCCACCTGCCCAGTGGATCAGTCCAATATGTCTGGGTGACTGGATGTTGTCCGTGCTTCTGCATAGCCACGCTTCATGTGGTTCCCCGGCGCTCTGTAGGAGCACATCGTCAGGAGGATCTAGAGCACAGGGACCTGTTCTGCTGGAAAAGAGGCGCCTTGTTGAAGTTCCCCTCGTCTCTCCCCAACTCCCTCCTCTCCTCTCCCTCCCTCCCTTCCACCTCTACCACCTGCTATCTCCTCGACCTCCTCCTCCACTTCTCTCCCTCTCTGGACCTCCTCTCTCTCTCACTACCTCCTCCCTCCACCTCTCCTCTCTCCCGCTTTACTTCCTCCTCGCTCATCCGCTCCTCTCCCTCCTCCTTTCTTCCACCCCTGTCCCTCCTTCTCCTCCCCCCCCCTCTCTCTCTCTCTCTCTCTCTCTCTCTCCCTCCTTTCTTCCACTCCTGTCCCTCCTTCTCCTCCCCCCTCTCTCTCTCCTCCTCCCTCCTTTTGCTGCGAGTCTTCCCACTCCTCTATGCATTGAGAGGAAGTTGGCTAGCAGTGGGTGTGTGGGGGGAGGGGAGGGGGACGGGCCCTGCCTGCCTGCGCCGACAGAATGAGCTCCTTTGGAAGCCTTTTGTTTCTCTCTCTCTTCCTCTCTGTTTCTCTCTCTCTTCCTCTCTGTTTCTCTCTCTTTAAAGTCTCCCTATCTCTCTTTCTCTTACTACATCTCCACCAACCCCCCAATCCCTACCCCCACCCCAAGTTACACTGAGATTTGGCTTCTGATTGGCTCAGCCCATGAGAGGGTGGAATTCAACAGGAAGTGGCCCCGGATAAAAACTTTTTTAGGTAAAGCAGCGTTACTTCCTGTGAGCCTCATTTCCTGTCTGACCTCTGACACCGTAAGGACCCCACACAATGTAGGGGCTTCGCTGCAGCGCGTGCGTGCGTGCGTGCGTGTGCTAGCATGCTACCTGGCTGTGAGGTGATTATCCAGCAGTGTTGTTTTGCCCCTGTCCTTCAGACGTACCCTCATGCCATGAAACCATCCGCGTTCGAGAAACATTCAGCACGTTGAGAGTTCAATATCCCTGAAGGTTAAGCCCAAGAAACACCACTTGTTTCTCGGAAAGATAACCAAGTCTCTTACATTTTGTGCATTTTAAATGTGAAGTGGTGTGTGTTCTTTTGTGTGGACCTACGTGTGTGTGTGTGTGCCAGATGCAACTTTTGCTAGATTGCATGTCTGGGTGCGTGTGTGTGTGTGTCTCTCTGGTTGTGTGTGTGTGTCTCTGTGTGTCTCTCTCTGGGTGTGTGTCTCTCTGGTTGTGTGTGTGTGTCTCTGTGTGTCTCTCTCTGGGTGTGTGTGTGTGTGTCTCTGTGTGTCTCTCTCTGGGTGTGTGTGTGTGTCTCTGGTTGTGTGTGTGTCTCTGTGTGTCTCTCTCTGGGTGTGTGTGTGTCTCTGGGTGTGTGTGTGTCTCTGGGTGTGTGTGTGTCTCTGTGTGCCAGCAGGAATCCAGGCAGACATGTGGGTGTGTTTGTTTTTGAGAACATGAAGTGGGTGTGTGTGGGTGTGTCTGCTGAGTGTACAAATGTGCACGTGTGCAAACGTATGCGTGGGAGTGTTTATTGTAGATCTCCTTGGTGTGTGTGTGTGTGTGTGTGTGTGTTAGTGTGTGTGTGTGTGTGTGTGCGCTGGGGGGCATAGAGGCCTCACATGCTAAGCACATGGGGCTGATTGAGAAATGAAACTGCCTCAGTCTGCGCGCGCTCTGACCAGGGGAAGAGGGCGCTTCAATTCTCCCGCAACATCTCGCAGCCTCCCTTTTCACGACCCGCCACATCTCCCCTCGCACGCAGCGCCAAGCGTGGGACACACCGGCCATCACCATATCCATCCCCCGTCTGTCTCTCCGTCCTATCGCTATCCCTGTACCCTTTGTTCCGTTCCTCATTCGCGTCTCTCCTGCTCTTATCCCCCCCCCCCACCCCCGCTGTTCCTCCTCCCACTCCTCCCCTGCTCTCAGACACTTCCATTCTTCCAGTCGGTCAACCTTTGTGATACATTTGTTTCTCTCGCTCTTCTTCTTCTCCCCCTCCTGAGGGACAATGCTCCCCCTCCCCACCCCCCAGGCCCCCCCCCAGGCCCCGGTCCCAGGCCCTTTCCCGACGGCTGTAAAGAGCCGTAACCTCTGACCCCTGCCACAAGGCCAGTGTTGCCCCTCCTCCTCCCCCCCTGCCCTCCTCTTCGAGACTTGCTACACATCGGACTTGGAGAGCAGTCTCTAAATTTTTGATATGCCAACGTGTCGCCCCATAATAGGCGCACGTACACAAGGTGGGACGTTATTGGACGTTTTGGGCCGAGGGGAGGTGATATGTAAATGCTCGACTGAAATGGCGCCGTGCTGGACCAGGAGAGGTTAGGCCCGGGGGGGGGGGGGGGGCCGCCATGTTGTCGTCCCTTCCACTCATCCATCCATCCATCTTCCCCCGCCCCGCCCACCCTTGCCCTGTCACCATGTCGTCCGCCAATCAGATCCCTGGGAGATGGCGGGCAGGGATGTTCTCGGTTCAAGCTGGTTCACATTTGGCGTGGGGGCGGGTGGAGGGGAAGATGGGAGTTGGGGGCTGGGTACAGAGGAAGGCTCATTGATGTATTGATTGGCATGACGGAGACTTTGATGGGTAAATGGTTTCTTTAAGCGGGGGAAGTTGATGGGTGGGTTTTCTTGCCTGACTGAATTTTGCGCACTGGGTGGCCTCCCCCCTCCCCCCTCCCCCCTCCTTCACAAACACACTCTCTTATGGCCGAACACGCCCCACCCCCAGCAACCCAGGTTTAAATCTCTCACCCCCATTCAGAATATCTCCCCTCCTCCCCCTCCTCCCCTCCCCCCTCCCCTCACATGAGGGGGTGGAATTCTCGGTCGCCACGACGCAGGCTGATTCAACCAGCTTACAGCAGGAAGATCCTCAAAATGGGGGAACCTGAGGCTGGGTCCAGGTAGTCCTCTGTTGTGAGGCGGAGATGGTGGAACGTAGTTCCAGAACCTTGTTTGGCGAGGGCTTCCAGTGGGCCGGAGGTTCTAAGACGCCACCCTGCTAAGACGGCGAAGCGCCACCCTCGCACTTCACCAAACCGACCTGCTCCACCTCCAAACGCCAACGTCCAAAGACTGCCGGGCCGTCGACAACATGCCCCGTGAGCCCCTGATGCCTGGGAACATGTTGGGCTGTTTGGGTTTAGCCCGTCGCTCTCTGGTGATTGGCTCTTTCCCCTGGGAGCGGAGACGCAGGGTTCAAAGGTCACGGGGGAGGGGTTGGATGATGGATCATCCCTTCCTTAGTCCTCGAGCGGACCTTGATGGAGCCCCTGCCCCCTGCCCCCCCTCGCCCACCTAGCAGCTCCCCCTGCAGGCTAACTCGGGTAGCTGTACCCTGAACTGGAGGTCAGCGGTAACTCTGCAAGGACGACTCCGATAACCTCCGATAACCTCCGATAACCTGGCCCAGGAAGTGGCTTGAGTAAGAGGGGCGGCTCAAGTCCAAAGGTGATTGGCTGAGAGGATTCTGCTGAGAGGAGGGTGGAAGAGAGGCGATGGCCCACTTCCTGCTGAGGAAATCCTCGCACCCGTGTCAGGAACACTGCGTACCTGCAGAGTGTGGAGCTGTGTTGGCCTGGCTCAGCTGGCAGGTCGTGTGGAGCTGACTGGGCTTGAGGGATCGGAGATCTAGTTGGCCATCTGACCACAGCACAGCACCTGTTGGTGATGCGCGCTGGAGAGATTCTGATAGTTTTACAGAGGTGGTGTCCCTCTCCCTCCTCCTCCCCTCCCTGCCTCCCTCTCTCCCTCCTCCTCTCCTCCCTGCCTCCCTCCCTTCTCTTCCCCTCCTCCCCTTCCTCCTCCTCTTCTTCTTTCAGTCGGACTGTTTCTCTTTCACTCTTCTCTCCCGCTGTCACACTCTGTTCCATTCCAGAGTCGCGTGCTGCTCTGCTCCCTCTCTCTCTCTCTCTCTCTCTCTCTCTCTCTCTCTCTCTCTCTCTCTCTCTCTCTCTCTCTCTCTCTCTCTCTCTCTCTCTCTCTCTCTCTCTCTCTCTCTCTCTCTCTCTCTCTCTCTCTCTCTCTCTCTCTCTCTTCTCTCTCCCCCCTCTCTCTCTCGCTCTCTCTCTCTCTCTCTCTCTCTCTCTCTCCTCTCTCTCTCTCTCTCTCTCTCTCTCCCTCTCCTCCTTCTCCTCCTCCCTCTCTCTCTCTCTCTCTCTTTCTCTCTCTCTCTCTCTCTCTCTCTCTCTCTCTCTCTCTCTCTCTCTCTCTCTCTCTCTCCTCTCTCTCTCTCTCTCTCTCTCTCTCTCTCTCTCTCTCTCTCTCTCTCTCTCTCTCTCTCTCTCTCTCTCTCTCTCTCTCTCTCTCTCTCCTCCCTCTCTCTCCCATGTCTTGGGTGGGTTCCAGGGCAGCTGGCATGGTGTTACAGCTGTCGTTAGTGTCCGCTTTCAATATACGCTTTCTCTCCCCCCCCTCGATCCAGCCAACACGCACACGCACGCACACACACGCACACACACACACACACCTCTGAGTCCACGCCAGCAACAGGCAGGGGGATATGCAAGCTGGCAGAAGCTGGGGAGCTGAGCCACGTCGCTCATGTGCACCGAACCAGCATGCTAAGACCTGAAACACAAGACCAGCAGTTGGGTGTGTGTGTGTGTGCGTGCGTGCGTGTGTGTGAATCCGTGTGTGTGTGTGTGTGTGTGCCAGCTTTGACAGCTTGTCATAACTTTCAATGCTTTGACGGTCAGTGCAGCAGAGCCCATCTTTGGTGTCAGATTATTTCCGGAGAGCTACTCTGCTGTTTGTTTCTCGGATTGTAAAATCTAGAACCCCCTTCACGATCGTCTATTTAACCAGCCTACTGGTGTTAACAAGTAGAACATCACACTGTTTATGATGGGAGGCGAGTTTGAAGTTACAAAGGACCTCCTTTATGTATACCCGTAAATAACACTGTGTTCCACATGTTGTCCTTTTTGCTTGTTTTGAAACTTGACTTTGTATATTCGTGTGTACCGTACTGTGTAGATATGTAAGTTGTGTTTTCTAACAGACCCTCCCTCTGTCTCTCCCTCTGTCTCTCCCTTTGTCTCTCAGGACCAGGAAACTTCAGATCAGAAACATTCCACCACACCTGCAGTGGGAGGTGAGTGTAGGTCTCTTTCACAAATGCCTTCAACACCCTGGAGCTAACCTGCAGAGCCCAGTTAGCATGGGAGCACAGCCCTGTTCATGACCAGTGAGACTAGATACACCCGACCCGTCCAAATATCCACTGAGGAGCAGAGCAGCTGGGGCTGGTTGCTGGACCATGACATCCCAGGGTCTGTAGCCTCAGAAAACACCCCCATCACCCCCAGCCCGTCCACCCGTCCACCCCCCCCCCAGGTGTGGAACAGTCGCTGCAAGTTGCACCACATGTCTGACTGGAAGCCCACTAATGACGCCAATTAGCTTAGTCCTGTTGTCGTGGCGGTAGCATTTGTTTGATTGATGCCTGGGACACGAAATCAGCAACCTGCTGATTCCTGCTGATTACCTGGGCTGTTACCTCAGGGGCGGTTTGTTCTGCAGCATGGAAGACACATACCAAGGCAAACAAACGCACGCCATCAATAACAAATGAAAATACCGACGTTTGAAGAGAAACCTCAACTTTTGGGTATTTAACTTGAGCAGAGTGATGGCACATGGGGCAAAGGAAAGGTGGATGGGCTGGGAGAGAGGAGGGAAGGTGGATGGGCTGGGAGAGAGGAGGGAAGGTGGATGGGCTGGGAGAGAGGAGGGAAGGTGGATGGGCTGGGAGAGAGGAGGGAAGGTGGATAGGCTGGGAGAGAGGAGGGAAGGTGGATAGGCTGGGAGAGAGGAGGGAAGGTGGATAGGCTGGGAGAGAGGAGGGATCAGGTGTGCGCTGAGAAGATGTGCAGACACGTCCTGCTTACCTGAACAGGGAGAGGAGTCTGGGGGCTCCAGTCCTGCACGACCACTGTCTGCTGATGTGGAAGATGATGGAGGGTGGAACAAGTCTTACTGCCCGTAGACTGGAGGTCGACCTGGGTACCTGCCTGTCTGCGTCCTTCACCAAACACCCAACGCTGAAGACAGGGACACTGTAATACTCACTTGTTGGGGTGCCTCTCTGAGGGAGTGTGTGTGTGTGTGTGTGTGTGTGTGAGAGAGAGAGTGTTCTGGTGTAGGCTGGCTGTAACAGCAGGCTGTGTGTGTGTGTGTGTGTGTGTGTGTGTGTGTGTGTGTGAGAGAGAGAGTGTTCTGGTGTAGGCTGGGTCTAACAGCAGGCTGTGTGTGTGTGTGTGTGTGAGTGAGAGAGAGAGTGTTCTGGTGTAGGCTGGCTGTAACAGCAGGCTGTGAAGGTGAGCCAAGGCAGCTCTCTCTCGCTCGCTCGCTCGCTCGCTGGCGGCAGCACCAGATACCAGCGTCTGATTGGTCGGGTCGTACTGGTGCTGACCACACGAGGGAGACGTCTCCCAGTGTAGCTACAACACACCGTCTTTGGGCTGCGCTTAAGAGCGCATTAGTGAGATAACCGAGGAAGAGAGTATCACCAAGTAAATGCAACCTATTTCTCGAGTCAAACTATTAGGCAGGCTGTGTTTGTGTGATTGTACATACATGTGTGTGTGTCCACACTAACAATCTCATCCTGCCCCAGGTGCTGGATGGGTTGCTGGCGCAGTATGGAACCGTGGAGAACTGTGAACAAGGTATCTCTCACTCTGTCTCTCTCTCTCTCTCTCTCTCTCTCTCTCTCTCTGTCTCTCTCTGTCTCTGTCTCTGTCTCTCTCTCTCTCTCTCTCTCTCTCTCTCTCTCTCTCTCTCTCTCTCTCCCCCAGTAGAAACCTCACTTCGTCAGTACTGCTAGCCAGCAGAGTGTCGGCCAGCTAGCCCCTCACTCTTTACACCTGCTCCAGGTGGTTAGATCAGTACAGGACATGCATGTGAAGAGGGATATTATAGTCTGGCTCAGGGCGGCAATGCTGCCAAGGATGTTACAACCTCCACTCATATCTGTCCCTCATTCTTCCTTCTCTTTTGTCTTTCGCTCTCTCTCTCTCTCTCTCTCTCTCTCTCTCTCTCTCTCTCTCTCTCTCTCTCTCTCTCTCTCTCTCTCTCTCTCTCTCTCTCTCTCTATCCCTCTCTCTCTCTCTCTCTCTCTCTCTCTCTCTCTCTCTCTCTCTCTCTCTCTCTCTCTCTCTCTCTCTCTCTCTCTCTCTCTCTCTCTCTCTCTCTCTCTCTCTCTCTCTCTCTCTCTCTCTCTCTCTCTCTCTCTCTCTCTCTCTCTCTCTCTCTCTCTCTCTCTCTCTCTCTCTCTCTCTCTCTCTCTCTCTCTCTCTCTCTCTCTCTCTCTCTCTCTCTCTCTCTCTCTCTCTCTCTCTCTCTATCCCTCTCTCTCTCTCTCTCTCTCTCTCTCTCTCTCTCTCTCTCTATCCCTCTCTCTCTATCCCTCTCTCTCTCTCTCTCTCTCTCTCTCTCTCTCTCTCTCTCTCTCTCTCTCTCTCTCTCTCTCTCTCTCTCTCTCTCTCTCTCTCTCTCTCTCTCTCTCTCTCTCTCTATCCCTCTCTCTCTCTCTCTCTCTCTCTCTCTCTCTCTCTCTCTCTCTCTCTCTCTCTCTCTCTCTCTCTCTCTCTCTCTCTCTCTCTCTCTCTCTCTCTCTCTCTCTCTCTCTCTCTATCCCTCTCTCTCTCTCTCTCTATCCCTCTCTCTCTCTCTCTCTCTATCCCTCTCTCTCTCTCTCTCTATCCCTCTCTCTCTCTCTCTCTCTATCCCTCTCTCTCTCTCTCTCTATCCCTCTCTCTCTCTCTCTCTCTATCCCTCTCTCTCTCTCTCTCTATCCCTCTCTCTCTCTCTCTCTCTCTCTCTCTCTCTCTCACTTACTTAGTGAACACAGACAGTGAGACTGCCGTGGTGAACGTCACATATGGAACTCGGGAACACGCCAGACAGTAAGTCATCCCTTCTCCTCTCTTCACTCTCATCCTCTCATCTCACTGTCATCCTCTCCTCTCACACTCCCTCTTTCTCTGTGGACTGGCCATCACACCTGCTCCTTAACACACCTTGATCTTGTCTGACAATCTAAATCGATGGCAAAGTAGTTGGCAGCCTCACCTGTTCGCTCCTGAGCGGGGCTCCCCCGCCCTCTAGTGGTGATTTAGCACGACTGCAGCTGAGAGTGGAGCGCTCTCCCGTCGCGACAATGAATGAATAGACGACCATGAATCAAACCACCGTGCGAGTTAAACTGATCCACAAATGCCGCAAGTCAACTCCACCCTTAAATAGTCTTGAGGCAGTTCCCCCAGCACAGTTCACTGACCTGGCTGTCACCAGTTACGCTGAGGCGTCTGGAGGGAAGAATGTTGATGGATTCACTCTCACTGGAGATCCGATTGGAGGTGAGCGATGCTCTCCATAGTAACGGCCCCTCCCCCTCGCCCCCACCAGAGCGATCCAGAAACTCAACGGCTACCAGTTTGAGAACAACGCCCTCCGGGTCTCCTACATCCCCGACGAGAACTCCGAGATGGACGCGGGCCGCGGCCCCGACAACGGTCGCCGGGCTGGGTACGGGCCGCGCGGCCCCCGGGGCGGCTCACCGTCGGGCATGCCCTCCAAGCACCAGCACGCCGACATCCCCCTGCGCCTGCTCGTACCCACCCAGTACGTGGGCGCCATCATCGGCAAGGAGGGAGCCACCATCCGCAACATCACCAAACAGACCCAGAGCAAGTCAGTAGAGACACCTGAGCTGTCTGTCTGTCTGTCTGTCTGTACCTGAGCTGTCTGTCTGTCTGTACCTGAGCTGTCTGTCTGCCTGTACCTGAGCTGTCTGTCTGTCTGTTCCTGAGCTGTCTGTCTGTCTGTCTGTCTGTCTGTCTGTCTGTCTGTCTGTACCTGAGCTGTCTGTCTGTCTGTACCTGAGCTGTCTGTCTGTACCTGAGCTGTCTGTCTGTCTGTACCTGGTCTGTCTGTCTGTACCTGAGCTGTCTGTCTGTACCTGAGCTGTCTGTCTGCCTGTACCTGAGCTGTCTGTCTGTCTGTTCCTGAGCTGTCTGTCTGTCTATACTTGAGCTGTCTGTCTGTCTGTCTGTCGGTCTGTCTGTCTGTCTATACCTGAGCTGTCTGTCTGTCTATACTTGAGCTGTTTACACGTTTTACACAGGACTAGTCAGAAGTCTTTAGCGAGGTGTTGGTGGGAGGTGTTGAGGATGAGCGTCTGGTCTGATGTGCTTTGTGTCCTCCGGGCTCCCAGGATCGACGTCCACCGCAAGGAGAACGCGGGCGCGGCTGAGAAGCCCATCAGCATCCACTCCACCCCAGACGGCTGCTCTTCAGCCTGCAAGATGATCCTGGATATCATGCATCAGGAGGCCAAGGACACCAAGACGTGAGGCCCGCGCACACACACACACAAACCGCTACAAACACACACCGCTACACTCTCTCTCTCTCTCTCTCTCTCTCTCTCTCTCTCTCTCTCTCTCTGTCCTACCTCCTCTCTCTCTCTCTCTCTCTCTCTCTCATACATACACATTTTCACACACCATCAAGGTCAATGATGAGAGATCATGCACCACGCTGATGTCGTGATGGATTCTGATCCTGGCTGAGACTGAATCGTCAGTGTAGACACTGTGGTGGCCACTTAGCCACTTGGATACACACACACACCACCACACACACACACACCACCACACACACACACACACAGTGAGCATAAGGGAGTGAGGTTCCTCCATGGTGTGTGTGTGTGTGTGTGTGTGTCATGGTGTGTGTGTGTCATGGTGTGTGTGTGTGTGTCATGGTGTGTGTGTGTGTCATGGTGTGTGTGTGTCATGGTGTGTGTTGTTGTGTCCAGCGCTGACGAGGTCCCTCTGAAGATCCTCGCTCACAACAACTTTGTCGGCCGTCTGATCGGCAAGGAGGGACGCAACCTGAAGAAGGTGGAACAAGACACCGACACCAAGATCACCATCTCCCCGTAAGACTCTCTCCCTCCCTCCCTCCCTCCCTCCCTCCCTCCCTCCCTCCCTCCCTCCCTCCCTCCCTCCCTCCCTCCCTCTCTCTCTCTCTCTCTCTCTCTCTCTCTCTCTCTCTCTCTCTCTCTCTCTCTCTCTCTCTCTCTCTCTCTCTCTCTCTCTCTCTCTCTCTCTCTCTCTCTCTCTCTCTCTCTCTCTCTCTCTCTCTCTCTCTCTCTCTCTCTCTCTCTCTCTCTCTCTCTCTCTCTCTCTCTCTCTCTCTCTCTCTCTCTCTCTCTCTCTCTCTCTCTCTAAAAACACATTTTCACACACCATCAAGGTCAATGATGAGAGATCATGCACCACGCTGATGTCGTGATGGATTCTGATCCTGGCTGAGACTGAATCGTCAGTGTAGACACCGCGGTGGCCACTTAACTACTTCGATACAAGCAGGACATCTCGTTTCCGCGTGCAGGTGGAACAGCTGTCTGAATTGTATCTCCTCTTCCCCCCCCCCATCTCCCCTCTCCCCAGGCTGCAGGACCTGACCCTGTATAACCCAGAGAGGACCATCACAGTCAAGGGCCCGATCGACGCCTGCTGCCTGGCTGAGCAGGAGATCATGAAGAAGGTCCGCGAGGCCTACGACAACGACATTGCTGCCATGAATGTGAGTCCACACCGGTCCACACACACGCCAAGTACACGCCTAGTACACACACACACGCTGCATACATGCCTGGTACAAACACACACACACACAAACACACTGCCTTGTTGTTTACCTGTATCTTCTTTCCAGCAACAGACTCACCTGATCCCAGGCCTGAATCTGGGAGCTCTCGGTTTGTTCCCGCCCTCCTCCTCCATGGCCCCGCCCCCACCTGGAAACTCCGCCTCCGGCGCCCCCTACGGATCCTTCGGGGTAAGAGCTCCTCCCAGTGCTCCTCCCGTCTTGGCGCAGGTGGAAACCTGGTGCAGTTACGCTGTGGTCACGTTCACCAGTTTGGGGGGGGGGGGGGGGTTAGGGTTGGTAATGGCCCAGCAGGATCACGTTGGGTGAGGTTTTCTGTCAGGAAGTTACTGACAGGAAGTGTGCGCGCGCTGTTTGGCAGGCTCCGGAGCAGGAGACGGTGCACGTGTACATCCCTGCCCAGGCGGTGGGGGCCATCATCGGGAAGAAGGGGCAGCACATCAAGCAGCTGAGCCGC
Organism: Hypomesus nipponensis; assembly: GCF_054491055.1. Classification (NCBI taxonomy): domain Eukaryota; kingdom Metazoa; phylum Chordata; class Actinopteri; order Osmeriformes; family Osmeridae; genus Hypomesus; species Hypomesus nipponensis. The sequence continues at coordinate 21,813,560 of NC_140377.1, forward strand.
TTCGCTGGGGCCTCCATCAAGGTGGGGAGCCCGGTGTGTTCTGGGCCCCTGTGCTCCAAACACGAATCGCAGTTTCACTTCTGAGATCCCTCCTGTACCTTAACATGTGCTGTTGCGTTTGTCTTTCTCTCCCCCTCTCTCTCTCTCTCTCTCCCCCTCTCTCTCTCTCTCTCTCTCTCTCTCTCTCCTACCTCCTCTCTCTCGCTCTCTCTCTCTCTCTCTCTCTCCTACCTCCTCTCTCTCGCTCTCTCTCTCTCTCTCTCTCTCTCTCTCTCTCTCTCTCTGTCTCTTTCTCTCTCTGTCTCTCTTTCTCTCTCTATGTGTCTCTCTCTATGTCTCTCTCCCTCCCCAGATCGCCCCTGCAGAGGCTCCGGACTCTAAGATGCGCATGGTCATCGTGACAGGTCCGCCTGAGGCCCAGTTCAAGGTACGTGTCGTTCGGATGGCCTTGGTGTCACTCTCCTCCTCTCTCTCCTCTCCACTCATCTCTGCTCTTCTCTCTCCCTCCTCTGCCGCCCCCTGCAGGCCCAGGGCAGGATCTACGGGAAGCTGAAGGAGGAGAACTTCTTTGGGCCCAAGGAGGAGGTGAAGCTGGAGACCCACATCAAGGTGGCCGCTGCCGCCGCCGGCCGCGTCATCGGGAAGGGAGGCAAGACGGTGAGTGACCCCCCCCCCCCAGCAAGATCAGGGGCAGGCCTAGGGACTCCTAAGTTATTGAAGTTATTTAATAAAGTTGTATTTAGTAAGCATCAGACAGACAGCTGGATGGCCTCATGCAATGCTGCCCTCTCCCCTCCTCCTCCCCCCTCCTCCTCCCACCTCCTCCTCCTCTCCCCACCTCCTCCCCATCATCCCCCTCCTCCTCTTCCACCTCCTCCTCCTCTTCCACCTCCTCCTCCTCTCCCCACCTCCTCCCCCTTCTCCTCTTCCACCTCCTCCTCCTCTCCCCACCTCCTTCCCCTCCTCCTCTTCCACCTCCTCCTCTCCCCTGCTCTTCCCCATCCTCCACATCCTCCTCCTCTCCCCACCCCCTCCTCATCTTCCACATCCTCCTCCTCCTCTTCCACCTCCTTCTCCTCTCCCCTCTTCCACCTCCTCCTCCTCTCCCCTCCTCCTCTCCCCACCTCCTCCTCTCCTCCTCCTCCTCCTCTCCCCACCTCCTCCCCCTCCTCTTCCCCCTCCTCTTCCACCTCCTCCTCCTCTCCCCACCTGCTCTTCCACCTCCTCCCTCCACCTCCTCCTCCTCTCCCCACCTCCTCTTCCACCTCCTCCTCTCTCCTCCTCCTCTCCCCACCTCCTCTTCCACCTCCTCCTCTCTCCTCCTCCTCTCCCCACCTCCTCTTCCACCTCCTCCTCTCTCCTCCTCCTCTCCCCACCTCCTTCTCTCCCCACCTCCTCCTCTCCCCTCCTCCTCCTCCTCGTCTCCCCACCTCCACCTCCTCCCCGCAGGTGAACGAGCTGCAGAACCTCACAGCAGCGGAGGTGGTGGTGCCCAGAGAGCAGACCCCGGATGAGAACGACCAGGTCATCGTCAAAATCATCGGACACTTCTACGCCAGCCAGGTCAGGAGAGATCCCACTTGCTCCGCCACAATTCAAATGTGGTCCTGACTGATTCAAATGGTTTTTTTTTTTCATAAAAAATGTATACTGGTCTTTTTCTTGCAAGGTAGGTTTGCTAATGCTACTGTAGATGTTGCATATCTATATTATGGTGGCCATGTCAGTCGAGACTGAAAATGTGCATCATGTGACCTCTGACCAATGGTGTTGTCCCACCTCTCATATTGACCAATGGTGTTGTCCCGCCCCTCACAGCTGGCCCAGAGGAAGATCAGGGACATTCTGACTCAGGTCAAGCAGCAGCAGAAAGGGGGCATGGGGGGCCAGGGTTCCCATCCCCAGGCCCCCTCAGAGATGGGCCCCCCGCAGGGTCTGTCGCAGGAGTCCCAGCCGCGGAGGAAGTGAGGGGGCGGGGCCTAACCTGACGGACGGACAGAAAAACAAACGAGGGACAGACGGAACGACACACGGACCCAGCGACAGAGAGGGAGGGGCGAGAGACACCGAGTCAGAGAGGGAGGGGCGAGAGACACCGAGTCAGAGAGGGAGGGGCGAGAGACACCGAGTCAGAGAGGGAGGGGAATGCCCGCGAGGAAAGGGAAAAAGTTTGAGAAAAAAATAATACAAATAAAAGGTGAAATGAATTGAAAAGAGATTGAGGCAAAACATTATAAAAAAAAAAAATTAAAAAAAAAAGAGAAGCAAACAAACGGAGGAAACAGATAGCTTGAGAACAGAGACCAGATGCCAGGCCGGAGTAAGTGAGTGGCTGTGGATGGGAGGGGGGGGGGCCAGGCAGCCCCCTAGTGTGTGTGACTCAGGGGGAGACTGTGTGTTAATGAGCAGAGCGGGCGGTTCCATGCGGAGATGGCAGCCGTTTCTCGTGTGAGCTCAACGACCTCCCCGGCGAGGGTTGGGACGGAGGGAGGCGGCGGTGCCGTCGGCTCTCTCTGTGTTCTGCCTGCAGGGTTCCATGTCGTAGCTCCACACACCAGGGGCGTCTCGCCTCGCCTCGCGCCCTTGCCGAACCCTCCACCATCTCTAGCCAGTCCTATATTTTAAAGGTGGTTTTTTTTTAAACATAGAGATATATGTATAGAAATGTTTATTCAGAGCTATTATAAATAGAATGCAGTGTAGGGGAGGTGGGAGAGAGGGCGGGGAAGCCAGCGTGGGGGAGGGAGGGTGGGGGGTCAGGGGACCAAGCGATGACCCCAGCCCGCCGACGGTGAGTTTAGCAAAGGAGCCGCAGTTGTTAACACAGCTCTTCAACTCCTCCTGTGAAGAGCCACAGAGGAGCCCCCCCCAAAAATACAATAATAGTAAGACGAAAAAATATGAGGTTGTAAATATAATCTTCATGTCAAGTTGAGGAATGCTGCGTCGCGACCCCGCCTGTCCGCAGGAGGGGGTGGGGGGGCTCTCCTCCCGTCTCAGGTCCGCCGGGGGCGGAGCCTGCGTACGAGGCCCCGCCCCCGGCGGCTCCACCCCCTCGGCCACGAGGCGGCACGCCGGCGCAGCGAGAGTTCAGTAAGGTAGCCGAGGCCGTGGCTAGCCCTGCAGTTGTATTGCAGAGGCTTAGCTCAGGTGGAACAAGAACAGCCACCAACACAAACAGCCTGCCATGCTTGCTGGCTAGCGGCTCACTCCTGCACGGCATATTTTATATATATTATATATATATGATATGTGAGTTAACCCGGCTCCTTGGGGGGGAAAGAATTGAAGGTGAGAAGGATGTGTGTGGATGGTGACACCGGGGTGAGATGTAGCAGTCCTTGCAGTAATGGACAGACAAGGCATGTCTGAAGGTCATCTCGTTTTCCCCTCTGCGATGCTCCAGGTACACCAACTGGTCTAGTGGGTCCAGCAGGGGAAGGTGTTCCGTCTTTCTCACCTTTTAGGAAAGAGGGTAAAATCAGATGAAGGGGCGTGGCTTCCTCGTTTTCTCTCCCTGTCCGCTGAGGGCATGCAGGTGAGGCCTCCAGACTCCGCCCACAGACGATGGGTGTGGCTGAAGCCTGGAAGTTCTCACCGATATTAGAAAAGATTAGAGAAGAAGAAATTAAAAAAGAAAAACCTACCTCAGGGTATTGTTACCTCAGTGTTCCGAACTTTTGTCTTTTTTTTTTTTTTTTTTTTTGCTTGCTGATGTTTTATATGAAAAAGCTGATAGTCCTGAATATCTTTTATTTTTTTAAGGAAATTGGTATTTTTTTTTAGGTTTTGTCTTGTTGCTTTGATTATTTTTTTCTGTTTTTTTTGTTGTTGTTGTTGTTGCTGTTGAGATGTTTGCTTGAGTTCAGTGGCCCAGAGGTGAAGTCAGAGATTTCAAAATTAGCAGAGGGGAGAAGAGTGGTTAAGTCTTGATGTCTAGATCACCTCTGAGTCTCATTGAAGTTTGATTGGAGCATTCGGTCTTCTTATCAAAGCATTGGCCAATAGGGAGTGGTGTTGTTTCGTTACCAGGGTTTCTGGACACAAGCAGGTCCATTCCATAAATTTGGTCTGGCTTTAAATCACTCCACAGGGGAGAAAGTAAGATTTTGACGTTGTCAAAAGAATATGATTATATGTTTGTCATACAAGCTTTAATTTATAATACCGCTAAACTAGAATATTGAAAGTCCAGTTGTAGGGGGTTAAAACAAGTGTCACCTCCTACACTGGATGAAGTCAGGTTTTTAATTTCTTTGAATAACTCCCCTGGATGCGGCAGTGCCTGCTGTGTGTCTAGGGCCCCTCTTCTCTGTATCATAATGACATCATAGTGCGCCGATTGTTTACCTGCATGTGAGCGTGTCGAAGTTAACTGTGGTGACTATGCCAGAGAAATGTATATTTAAGACTGAAGGGCATTCTACCTGAGCCCTGGCTCTGATATCAAACACTGAATGTGAATATTTATTACCTCTGTGCATTGACCAGTTAGCCTCAACCCTCCCTATGGCCTATGCCGGTTTGTGAGTCTGTATGTGTAATAGTTGTGTGTGTGTGTGAGCACGGGAGGGAGAGAGAATGATAGAGAGCGCGTTTGGGGTGTGTAAGTGTTTTCTGTTCATTGGTTTAAGTGTTTGATTTTGTGGGGGGAGTGGTGGGGTGTAGAAAAAGCAGAAAAAAGTGCGAAGAGAACCTATGGCCTTGGTCTGTATTTCAACTGACCGAGGAGATTCAAGAACCTCCAAAAAATGGGAGCAAAAAAGCAAGAGAGTTTAAAATAATCCACTAGGATTTAGATTTAACCTGTACATAAGATGTTGGAAACCCGTTAACAATACTTTTGTATTTTTGATGAAATAAATTTGGAAAAAAAAAAACTAGAAAAAACTAATGGAATATAGGTGAAGAGTTCAGCTTGCCTGGTGACATCTAGACACTGCCAGATTCCACCGTTCTTACTGCCTGCGTTTTTCACCAGACGGCAAAGCCAGGCTGGTCAGGGTTTTCCCATACTGTACCACTCTACCATCAACAGGTCAAAGTCTATTCTATTGTTTATGCTTCCATTTTTATCGAGATGGCAACTGTTCGTGTGAGCTTCACTCACAGGTGTCTCACTGACCCGTAACAGAAGAGGTCTTTGTGGCAGTTATGTGTGTGCGTTCTAATGTCTGCACTAGTCTACATTTAAAGGATCGAGCCAGTGGTCTTGTATCCATCTGCTAAGCTAGCGCTGCTACAGGAGAAGAGCCACAGACTGTAACTCACACAAGGTTTGAAGTTCCCCTTCCCGCCGTTTCCGACTTTTCCCTAGCCATAGAGCTCTGTTCACCAACACCAAGACACTATCATGGATTATTCAGACTGCAGCCGATTTTGTTTTATTATTCTTTTTATTTTATTATACAGCAAGCTATATTTGGACATGACATCTGGTTACGTACTGTTACACTAATTGAAAAATGTCAACGACAACTATTGAAATGACCGAGAACCTCCAGGAATGTTTGAAACTTGATGCAATTTAGAAAGGGGCGCATAAGAATAAAGAAGGGAGAGAGACAGAGGGGGGGGAGAGAGAGAGATAGAGAGAGAGAGAGAGAGATAGAGAGAGATAGAGAGAGAGAGAGAAAAGGGGAGATGGGCCAGTCTTACGGGGAAGGAGGGAGGGAGGGCGGGAAAGGTGGGTGTTATGTCAGAAAAAGAGACGGTGTGTTTGACGTACAAAAATTGCCTTTTTGTGTTTGGTCACTTGAAATGCAACTGTAGATTAAGTCCAATCATAGTGGACTTGATATCACACACACACACACACACAATGTCTCGCCCTTCAATCCTTTTGATTTTCACAGTTCTCCTCTCTAATTTGACTCTTAACATCTCCTCTCTGCCTTTAACCAGTTTTTATTTGAGTTTTGTATTCCACAGAATGAGTAGGGTGTATTTTAATTTTATTTTTTTCGTTTCATTTTTGGAGTTGGGGGGGTTCCTCTCCTCCACTGGGCACCTCAGTGTTTGCTTCCTCATCTGTTCAGATGGTTCTCCTTTTATTTACTATAACTTTTACATTTCTTTCTCTTGCTTTAGTTTGGAATATAGATAATTTGATCTTTTGATCACATTTTAATGCACAGACTTCTTAATAAATAAAATAAAAAAAACAGCTACTAAATAAGATGAAATACTAACATGTAACTCATTACATGACCTAAGTAATAACTGTGCCAAACGGGACATTTGTTTCTGTTCTCTTAAGAGAGAGAGAAGGATCCGGTGGTTTGGTGTGTACCGGTAGACTGCAGGGAGGGAGAGGCGGCGGTGGCGTCTCCCCTTCTTGTCCTCGTGTACACAGAGAAACGTTAGAAACACAAACCCTGTAAACGCTCCTGGTCTGTGGCAAATGCAAATGGCTCACTATATACTGCCCACATTCAAACCCCCCTCCAGTCAGAAATCCAAACGGATGTCCTCTCGTATGCAAACTGTGCATGATAGCCTGCTGAGTTGTAGTCACGCCACAACATTTCCCAATTGGCTTGTGGACTTTGGATTCAGATCTTCACAATTGAACCCCAGTAATAAGTTGCAATATTCATTCAGGCTCCCCATCTAAGCTTAGGTTGGCATGTTGACGATAGACCCGAGAGAAGCGGTGACTTTTGAAACAAAGATGCACACCCCAACCTTGTTAGCTTTGGCTCATCGTTGGATGACTCCATAGAGATGGGTGCTACGAAGACGAAACAACCTCACACATAACTAGGAACGCTACCTCAACACTCAGCCATAAGATTGTTATTATGATCAAAACCAGACAAGAGCCACAGTGCATGTTACAGTCTAGTTTGTCTCTTTCACTTTAATTTATTTTCTTTCTTTTCTTTTATAATTTTACTTTTTGGGTTTTGAATTTACCTCTCCGGCTTAGAGTTGGGCCTGTAAAAACGAGATCACGGTTCGGGGAGTGGAGGGGAGGAGCAGGAGGGCTACAGCTGTGTGGCGGTTTGTTAGTTTCATCTGTCACGCTCCTCAAAAAATTCTTAGATGCTCATTTTGATCCGTTTTTATTTTCTATTTTATATCCTCATCTAATGTTTATGAGAAGGCTTTTAGAGGAATTAACTGATCTTAGATCTGTATGTAACTGCAGATTCACCCCAATACTCTTTTAGTGGAATCAGGGCCCTGCATTCTAAGGGTGGAACACTGAGTAGCTTCAATACCTCAGTACACCACACTCTGTGCCTGTGCCAGGCTCCCGAAAGACTTCACTACCCATAGTCCTGTGCTCCAGCCCTACCCTCACCCACTTCCCTTACCTTGTGACTACACTTCCTGAATCAAGGGGCACGATACCTGTAACCATGTAATTTTTTGTTGATCTACCTCTTAGGAAAAAATAGGAAATGGTAAAACGAAAAAAGGACACAAAAAAAATATTAAAATTTGAAAATACTAAAACGAAAAATAAGTAAATGAATGAATAACCGGGTAGTGGCATCTCCATATACTGTAGTTGATAGTCTATTAAAGGAAATGAAAAAAAAACTTTTAATTCTTCCAAAGATGATTTTTTTCTTCTCTCCATTGTTAGAAATTGTTTTGAAAGGATTATGAAATGGATAAAATGACAGAGGGAGAGATGAACATCAGTTTTCTTCCACAAATGAGGTGAACGAGATTTAATTATCCAGTTTGCATATTTTTTCTTCATTAGAATTATTACAAAATCTTCATCTTTTTATTTTGTTTGATTTTATTTTCTGATTGCTTTTTTTCAAATGACATAGGATTGTATTTCTTGTGTTTGGGTGCATTTAGGATCCTCTCTTTGTGAACTGCAACATTAATAACAGTCTGTGCAACCCTGCAGAGCAGCATGATGTCTAAACCATTTGATTTCTATTTCATTTCTAATGATTTATTTGAAAAGAAAGGACCTGTTTGGCTTGTTGGACGCAGGGGGTGGAGGGGAGAAGGGCACGGTGGCCCGTCTGTATGTCTAGCTCCTCCCCCTGCCATCCTGGCCCTGACGATATGGACTTTCAACTTCTGCCTGCCTGATTTCTTTAGTTCTCATCAACACTTGTTTTAAACTCCTTGTAAACAAAACAGAACATAGATATGAATGTGTTATTAAAAGATGAGAAAAACGGATTCCATCCCTGTCTTTTGAGTGCATCTGTTGCAACACCTTGCCAACACATACCTTCCCTTCGGTTTGTTTTTGCAGACATATGGCGCAGCACAAGTGGAAATGTGTCGACTCATAATATGCACATTATAGGCCAGACATGGTATATCAATTTAGCTCACTCAATAAACGTTTGCACTAAGTGATGTCACCATGTAGGCGTCACATCTCTATAGCTCTGGATAAGAGCGTCTGCTAAAGGACTAAAAGTAAAGGGCCACAGGCAACAATCTTCTACAGAGCTTCAATACGCATTCGTTGTTTTCTAAAAACAAGCACAACTTGACAGTACTGTAAAATCTGATACATTACTGGAAAAAAAAACTTGGGAATGTAGACCAGAGGTTTTCAACCCTGGTCGTCAGGGACCCCCTGTCCTGCATGTTTTAGATGTTTCACTGCTCCAACACACCTGATTCAAATACATGGGCCTGATAACGACCCATTAATTTGAATCAGGTGTGTTTGAGGAGGGAAACATCTAAAACATGCAGGGCGGGGGGTCCCGAGGACCAGGATTGAGGACCTCTGGTCCAGACTATATTCAATTGAACATATTAACCACTCGGCGAGGAAACGCACGGTTAAACGCAAAAGGGGGATTTTGCGTACCAGGTCAATGATTTGAGGAAGCCGCTCCTCTTCCGGTGCTATCCAGCCAATCACAACCGAGACGGTGCCGCCACTATTTGAGAACAGAAATGTCGACCGAAGAAATACAGGCGTAAGTTATGATGCTAAATTCAACAAGCTGTTTAAATACTATTTAAAATGGCCCTTCTCTTGAATGGACATCCATTCAGGTTTCTCTTGAATATACGATACATTCAGGTTTTACATGGAAACAACGTATTCACGCTAGTAGGGAATGTTGGACAGGCTTAGCCAACACAGTATGTAACGCGTTAGCTAGTAGCTAGCTAGGTACTCAGTAGTGCTAGCTAATACTACTAACTACTGGTAGTAGTACAGGGCTGATTTACTTTAGCCCGGTAGGTAATCATAAATTGTGTCAAGATGAGATTGCGAGCTGTCTAGTTTGACGATCTCAAGCCGTTATATGCAGGTTACTGGAAAGATGCAACCCCGTACATTTGGATTTGTACGGCGGTGGAGAAGACCAACGCGAAGTCTCCAAGGCGGACGCTTTTCTGCCCAACCCGGTCGTGAGTATTCTAACACAATAAACAATAGATGAGACTAATAATGCATTTGTTTTTAAACATTAACTTGCTGGGATGTACGGTTGCCACGCGAGTGAAATGGACACATCCGCTCTTGTGATGGTTGTGTCTAGGAGAGTCGTAAGATTCAGAAGATCCTGTCCAGTCAGCTGTGCGTTCTGAATGACATGATGGGTCTGTTAGAAAGACGGTGCTCGCCGGATGAACTGCTTAATGAACCCTGCCCGCCTAACCCAGGTCAAATATAATACACGACGTTACTCAAATTAACTCATACTTTAAGGCGCAACACACACGTATAGCACATGAATATTGTATATTATCATATATATTATCGGGACCAAAACGATACACTATTGGACTGTCCAACGATACACTATTGGACTGTCCAACGATACACTATTGGACTGGGGTAATGTAACATTTTTGTGAGTCTTGTGTATTCAAAGGTAGCGAGGCTCATAGCCAATGGAATACCTTAAAGGCACAGTACAAAAAAGAAGTGAAACAGGTGGAGACCCTCATAGGCACTCTCCAGTCCAAGATCGACCAGCTGCACCTCAAACGAGACCGACTCACACAGCTGGTAAAAACCCTGGAGGAGAAGGTGAGTGTATGAACACCTATCGTGCGGCTTCACACACCTGCTTAAAGCATTCTCTACCAGTCCTCTCTCTCTCTGTATCTCTCTCTCAGCCATTTCCTTGTCTCCCTCTGTTCTCCCCTCACAGAGAAAGACCAGTGTGCACCTGGAGTGCTCCCTGCAGGCGGCCCGCGAGGCCTTGCTCCTGTGTGAAGGCCAGCTGGCCCAGATCAGGCAGGAGACTGAGACGGTCATGAATTGCTTGGGAGACTGGCAACTTCACAAAGACGAGTGAGAGACATTACATTTACATTGAGTCATTTAGCAGACGCTCTTATCCGTAGCGACTTACAGTAAGTACAGGGACATTTTCCCCCTCGAGGCAAGTAGGGTGAAGTGCCTTGCCCAAGGACACAACGTTATTTTGGCACGGCGGGGAATTGATCCGGCAACCTTCTGATTACTAGCCCGACTCCCTCACCGCTCAGCCATCTGACTCCCGCAAGACCTCCTCTCGCACGCGCGCACACACACACACGCAGCACCCCAGGAAAAAGATAGGCCACACCTAATCTTTTATCATTTGAGAGATGTTCCAGTTGTTTAAATGCAGCTAACTTGGTCTTTGACCAACATGTACAGATGTTGGTACAAAAGGCGTACTTTTCATCAAACTGTCACCTCAAGCACTTTGTGGAGAACATGCTAACTCGTTGTATGCATGTAGGTTAAATGCCCTACAGACCACGTTTGAATGATGAATTCATGCATTAAAACAATGAAAAGTTGCGGTGCATGTGTCTCTCAAACACAATAAAAGGCTCTCTGTTTCCAAACTGTCGCCAGGCCCTGTAACATGCAGTTGTCTACATCTTCAGAGAGTCTTGATGACGTGTACGATAACAGGAGGATGGGTCTTCTGTGTTTCAGGCTGCAGGCCTGTGTGTCTGCCACAGAGGGAGTGATGCAGTACAGCTTGTTATCCGTCAGCCAATCAGAGCTGTGCCTGGAGTTGAGGCCGCGCCTCTATGGAAGTGCCTCCTCCCACGGACAGTTGGAGCCACTCAAACTGACCGTGACCTGGAGCCATGACGACCGTTTCAGTTTACAGGTATGACACATGGCAACCGTCGTGGCTAATCACTCTGTTCACCTTTCGGCAGACACTCCGTGTGTGTGTGTGTGTGTGTGTGTGTGTGTGTGTGTGTGTGTTTCCTGACATTGAACACGTGTTTCTTCTTCTAAGATGTGCCAGGGGACTGCTGGGATGCCGGAGGAGTGTGTGCGGGGCCGTGTGTCCGAGCTGAGCGCCGCCCTGCTGGAGGTGCTGCAGCGCTACAGCAGCCAGGGAGAGATGCTGGCAGAGATCCAGTCCCTGCACTCCAGGTACAGCTACGCACCCCGCACACAAAGACCCTCCGCCATGGAGAAACCCAGGCCAAATTCCATCCACTATACTGCCCATTGCTCCAAGGCTCCCTATTTATTAGGCCTAGAAAAAAACAAAAACATTTAAAGACATTTTATTATTTTGAGGCGATCATTCCGATAAATTAACCATCCTTCATTAGATGAATACATCCTTTAGACTGCTAAAGTGCTTGCCTCCGACGTGCAGCGCTAATCACCTGTCGTGTGTGTGTGTGTGTGTGTGTGGAGGTTCGCCATTGACTGGCGCCCAGCAAAAAGGCAGCTGGTCTTCCTGAAGTCTTCTTCTGTGGTGTGCACCCTGGAGGTGGAGGAGGGCTACCCCTCCAGGGGCCGGGCCTCACTGCTGTCCGTACGCAGAGACACGGGCCTTGTGGAGAGCTGCCACCTGCAGGTAACACCACACCACCTGCAGGTAACACCACACTTCCTGCAGGTAACACCACACCTCCTGCAGGTAACACCACACCTCCTGCAGGTAACACCACACTTCCTGCAGGTAACACCACAAAAATTTGACAAATCTCTTCCCACACACACGCATACTTTTTATTAATCATAAATAAAATAAAAACGGCCCATCAACGGCCACATCCTCTATCATGAATAAAAAAAGCTGTCACGCACACACATTAGAAGAAACAAACCCATGCTCTTGTACTCCACCACACCAGGCCTTGTTCAGGGCTTCCATCTTCCTCATCCTGTGCGTCCCCATCCCTCCTCTTCCTGGTCACTTGGACGACCTTTCATGCTGTGAAGTTCTAGTCTGTTGCAGTAGTTGATCTAATCCGCCGTCTCCTTCTGGAGGGCTAATCCTTCATGCTTGTGTGTTCTCCCCAGCCCCCGAAGGACTGCCCATCTCTGACCGAGTGGTTGATCTTCCTCTCCTGTAACGATAACATCTGACCCGCTGTCGGACCATGACCCCTCCAGCCTCTCGCCCCCCTGCCCCTGCTCAGTCTCCTCAGGCACGTCACTCCAGAACAGGTTCTCTTCAGGTCTACAAGTCATCCTTCTGTGAGCGTGTTCGACTGTTGCTCCCTCAATGGCAGAAGATTCCAAACAAAAACATTTGATTTGATAAGCTGTTGATGGCTTGCATGACCTCTTATGTGGCAGTGTCTGGGGAAAAGGTTGTGTTTCAGTAAGGTGACACAAGGTGGCGCCCTTTCTTTAAAACAACGCTTGATGTCGTTCAACAATTAATGTTCCTCTGGTGTGTGTGTGTTCTTTTTCCATATCCCTTATGTGTAAACAAGTCTCATGTAAAATAAATGTTTTCTGCCTGGAGCTGCGTTGCTGTGATTTGGGTCTGACTACATCTTTGAGTTGTGTGAAATTTACAATAGTTCTTGTAGAAAGTTTCGACAATTCCTAATAATCACTTCAAGGTAGTCTAGAGCACTGTTGACCAGCCTTTCCCAACACTGGCTCTCACTGCCCAGCATGTTCTAGATGTTTCCCTGCTCCAACACCTGGTGCCAATGAATGGGTTGTTAAAATGCAAGATAAGGATGATTCATCTGAATCAGGTGTGTTGGAGCAGGGAAACATCTAGAACCTGCTGGACAGGGCGTCCCGAGGACCAGGGTAAGGAAAGGTGAGGGAGAGCTCAAAACAAGTCCTGCAGTGACCTTGTCTGGCCACAGGTGGGCAGCGTGTCGCTGCTGGGGTGGGCTGGGATGGGGTGGGCCCCTCAATGGCCTCTGCATTCCACTACTCTCCCAGCATGCACTACTCTCCACGCTGCACGCTGGCATAACAAAAGACGAGTTAACCTACACATGAGTCCATGTTCTGTGTCCCCACTTCCCAACCTTTTATCTAAATCGTTTGGTTGAACAACCAAAGTCTGTTTAAAAGCACAACAACAAATTCCAATCCTACATGTTGTTTTTTCAATATATGTTTGTGGGCATTTTTCATATTTTATTGGACACATTTTGGCAGGGGAAGAGAGAGGGGGGGGGAGACAAGCGGCAAAGGGCTACGGCCGGATTCAAACCTAGCTATTTAACCCCCCCCTCCCTGCATGTTTTATACGTCCATGAGAGGTTGTGTGTCCTTCAGAAGCCAGTTGGGATGGTTCCTGTGTCCACAGCCCACCCCTCGGTGAGCTGGGCCCACTGCGGCTGGCCTCTCCAGCTGGGATCCAGGTCTCCAACCTTCCTAAAATAAATCAAATCAAATGTATTTGTATAGCCCTTTTGTACAAGCAAGCATGTCACAGAGGGCTTCACATACGCCCATAGAACTGCCCCTCAACCAACCTAAACCCTCAAGGAAGACAAGAAAAAGCAATTCAGAGAGGGATCCCCTCCTCCAGAGACAGTTGGTGAGAGAGAGGAGCAGAACACAAGCTAAACATAGTCATACAATGTCAATGGGTTTTGAAACACAAAAATACAGCTTCACACTTCCACAACACCTGTTGTCTGGTGCACTGCAGGAAAAGTGGTTTACAAACCCTGTACGTTAGACAACGCTCACTCGAGAAAGGAGGAAGTGCTTCACCGTCAGTGTGACTGCTGCCAGCAGGAGAAACGCTGGTCTCGCACGCTTTTCAAACTGTCACATTTGCCCTTCCTGCCTCGTTTCCCTCCCTGTCTCCTGCCTCTCTATTGGCCCCCGTTTAGAGAGCATTGTGGACCTCTGCCAGTGGAGCAAGGTGACTTGGCTATGCGGACATTTTGACCCAGTTCTTCTCCAAGTGGTTCTCTGTTGTAACATCCTTTAGCTCTCAGTCTCCTTCAGCTGAAATAACTTTCTCCTCAGTTTTGTGAGGGTGGACTGAGAGTGTTCGTCCTCTGCACCCATCACTTGGTTTGTTAATAATGAATGTGTTACTTCTCTATTCATCAACAGAATTTCTGTTGATGAGAACAATCGTCTGGAATTTATACGTTTTTCTCTGTCTGCTTAGGAACAGTGAACAAAAGTTCCAGTCAATGTTATTTTGTGACTGATTTCTGTTATCCTCTGTGGTTTTCAAAGGGCGGTTTAATAAATGTTCCTGGTACTGTTCCATGAGAATTGGGTGTTTTTGTAGGGGTTTTCTAGTCCAAGTTGAACAATGTTACACTGGATGCTTTAGGTTTCGCATGTATAGCTGCAGGAAAATTAAAATTAGGTGCTCCTCACAAACAAATACAGTATACTCAAAACCATCTCCTAAAAATTAAGGGTCTTACTTCGGCTTCCTTGTCGTCGTTCTTTTACAGAGAGAGATGGTTGAAAGCGAGGGGTCAGTGTTGGAAAACCAGGTCAGGAGAGGAGTGATTGGATATGACACTGAGACCATACCTCGGGTGGAACACGTGTGCACCGTGTAGGCTAAGGCCTTACCACATGGGCCTGGGAGACTCTCCCTACAAGTCCTGTCATTTTTCTTTGTCTAACCGATTATAGCAGAGATGCCCTAAGTTGTGTATTTTTAAAGAACTGTACTGTTACTGCTTCTGGTACTGCTTCTGTTACTGCTTCTGTTACTGCTTCTGGTACTGCTTCTGTTACTGCTTCTGGTACTGCTTCTGGTACTGCTTCTGTTACTGCTTCTGGTACTGCTTCTGTTACTGCTTCTGTTACTGCTTCTGGTACTGCTTCTGTTACTGCTTTTGGTACTGCTTCTGTTACTGCTTCTGTTACTGCTTCTGGTACTGCTTCTGTTACTGCTTCTGTTACTGTTTCTGGTACTGCTTCTGTTACTGCTTCTGTTACTGCTTCTGGTACTGCTTCTGTTACTGCTTCTGTTACTGCTTCTGGTACTGCTTCTGTTACTGCTTCTGTTACTGCTTCTGGTACTGCTTCTGTTACTGCTTGTTACTGCTTCTGGTACTGCTTCTGGTACTGCTTCTGTTACTGCTTCTGTTACTGCTTCTGGTACTGCTTCTGTTACTGCTTGTTACTGCTTCTGGTACTGCTTCTGGTACTGCTTCTGTTACTGCTTCTGGTACTGCTTGTTACTGCTTCTGGTACTGCTTCTGTTACTGCTTCTGGTACTGCTTCTGTTACTGCTTCTGGTACTGCTTCTGTTACTGCTTCTGTTACTGCTTCTGGTACTTAGCACCACCCTCTGTGGTTATGACGTGTAGGTAGTCTGGTCAAGGGCATTACTTAACTGCCCTCAGAGAGACCAGCGCTCATACTAGATCTACTGTACGGCACAAAAGTCTTAAGCCCCAAATATTTATTTACTTGAATATTGTTTTAATGTTTTCCTGTATTTGTGTGGCAGTATAAAAATGCAATGATGTTTTTTTTTTTGTCGTTTCATTTCCTTAGTACAGAAAGTTTGACTTTTTCACCTTTTTATTTATGTCTAAGACTTTTACCCATTACTGTAGCTCAGCTGTGCGGTAACTAGAACTATAAAATAAAAGCCAGAGGACCCACAGAATTCAAAGATGTTTTTCTTTTATAATGCATTTACAACGTGAAATACTTCTGAAAGACATATCATCTGAATATTTTGTTTTTCATATGCTTACACTCAATTTAAAATGTTATATATATTTGTACCTGCACATTTATAATAACTTTTGCACCATGAGCATTTTTTCATCTTAACAAAATATATATGTATATATCATACACAGCTTCCAAACATTTCAAGTATTCATTAATATTTACATGGTAAATATGTACAAGGTCAGAATGCAGTGTATAGAAGAGATGTGTTATTCTGCATCTGTCATACAGCATATGTACAATGGTGGGTATAGAAGCCAGACCTGATTGGCTGGCTGTGCATATAGCAGTCAGGTGAGTATAGAAGCCAGACCTGATTGGCTGGCTGTGCATATAGCAGTCAGGTGGAAGGCCCAGTCTGGTCTGGGTGTGTTTGTATGATTGTTGGCTGGTGGCTTTGGTTCTGCTCACGGGGGCGTGTTTGATCTGCACCCCCAGACCTGCCAGGTGCTGATGAGGCAGGGCTGGAGAGGAGGTGACCCTCCTTGCCCCAGTTTTGGTGGTCGTCTCCTTCTGGTTGGACTGCAGGTGGCAAAGGGGGGTCGGGGAGGCCTGAATTGCAGTAGTCTGTACGGCTTACGGCGGATTGCCCCCACCCCACACACACACCTCCTGTGAGTCATCATCGCTCTCGGACCCTCTCAGCAGTCCTCACCCACTGTCACTTGTCACCTCATTGGCTGACGACGAGGAAGAGCGACGGAATGTCATTTCCCGGTTCTCCTTTAGTTTTCGCAGTCTTTCTTCCCCCCCCCCCCCCCCCCCCAAACAGAGCTGTCACCGTGGGGGCGTCGTCCTCACGCGTCGATGCGGAAGGAGAGCAGCTTCTCCGAGTGCATGTTGTTGAGCGTGCGCAGGTCGGGCAGCTTCAGAAGGAGCTTGGTGAAGCGCGACGTGTCCCCGGGGGCCCTCTGGCAGACCAGGGCACGCAGCGCCCGGATCAGACTCTCCTGGAGCGTCTCCAACGAGTCCACGTTCTCGATGCCTGAGCGATCTGGGTGGGGAGGGAGGGAGAGAGAGGAGGAGGAGGACCGTGAATACAAGAGCTACGTTTGCAAACATGCTAGCTACTGTAAGGCTTGGTGTCAAACCTGCCCCCACCTCTCATATGCTAAAGTCTGGAGTTTCTGGACGGTCTCAACTTGATGGCTCTCACACCCCATTCAAGATGTGGTCTGATTGGTTGTTTTTGTGTATAAAAGGAATTGTAATGCATTGTTCTGTGGATTCTTGATCTCTTGAGACCTTTTCCTCAGTTCTCCCTTGTCCTACTCCTTCCTCATCTCTTGCTTTCTCTGATTTACAATGATCATGGTAGAGTGGGTAAGATTTAGAGCTTTAATATTGTCACATTTGCCTTGTAATTAATGTCATTCATTTGCAATGTTATTAAATGCGTATTTCATTTAACCGGTTCATGCTAATACACTGTTCAGTTTCCCATTTTCCTTTAAACCATAGGGGAATTCGTTTTGGTTGTTTGGACAATATTTAACCCCCTACACTACTTTCTATGGATAGATAGCCCTCATTAAGGTAAGCCAGAGGCTTAAAGCCAGAGGCTTAATGAGTTTCATTCAAAACTGTGAATCTGACCGCCCAACTTTTGATTAAGGAACTGTTGCAAATATAACTGTTGCATCCTCAGTCTGTCCCACCACCCACGTAAAAACTAACCTATGCCCCGTGATGTGTCCAGACTGACACAGCTACAGTTAAAGGCCTCAGTGCTGTTATCGCCAAACATCGGCCCTCAAGAAACCGCTCTTTTCGAAACGAAACGATCCACGTGAATCCCCCCCCTCGCCACACCCGCGCATCTCACCTGCAGACACCAGCACCACGGCCGTGAACAGGCCCAGCTCCTCGGCCGTGAGCTCCAGAGAGCTCAGCTTCTCGCTGAAGTCAAACATGGTGCCCAGCAGGGTGCCCATGCCCATGGCCCGCAGGGCCTCCAGACTGTAGGTGGCGCCAGAGATGAACGTGACCGTGTGGTCTTTGAAGTTGAACAGAGAGGCGAAGCGCACCATCAGCACCTGAGAGAGAGAGAGAGAGAGGATGTAGAAATGAGAGTGATTCCTAGGATGAACAAACATGAAGAATCGTTTGGACACGTGTATATGAAGACAGCCCCTCAGCTGTGTTCGCGTGAGCGTCGGTGCGTGGATCTCTGTGGGCGTTCGTACCTCGAAGGTTCCGGCCTTCAGCAGGGTGACCTGGTCGTGCTGGGAGAGCGCGCTGAAGCCGGGGATGAACTTGGCAAACTCCACCACCTCCCTCACCGCCGGCGTGAAGCTGAGCGAGAAGTCCTCCCAAATCTCCTGAGGTGTCTTGTTGGGGTCAACCTGGGGACACATGTTCAGGGGACATGCCTGGAGGGAGGGGGGGGGGGACAGAGAGAGGGAGGGGGGAGTTAGGCCACCGTTCTCTACATGGAAGTACTACATCATGGAGCAAGTAGAGGGCTTGAACCCGGGGCGTAGGGTTTGATTTCAAAAGTGAAAAGTGTGGGGACTTGCCCTTTAAAAAATGTGGGCGGGAAATGTACTCGTGTGTAATGGAACCCAAGCCCCCTGTCGTGAACAGAACTTGGCGGGTGCAGTGATGAGACTGGGCTCACCAGAAGGATGTCCTTTCGGTTCTTCCACGGGCAGTTTTGTCCCTGGTGAGCACTGGCTGGCTCAGGTCCCTGGTGCCCGCTCATCAGGTTACTGTTGAGGCTCCGCCTCCCGTTGTTCTGCCCCGGCGGGCAGCTCGACGCCGGGGAGGGGGCCACGTGGTGGCGGCCGTTGTCTGGCGAGGCCTCGTAACCTTGGCGATGGTGCTGGGTCACGTTGTTGTTGTGGTGATAGATGGTGTTGAGGCCGTTGACGTGGTAACCGGCGGGGCAGTGGTTGGGCCCCCAGTTGTCCGGCTCGCCGTTGTGTTGCCGCCCGGTGGGCACGGCCAGTTTGTCGTGGGCGTAGACGAAGGTCTCGCGGTGCGCCCGGGCGATGGCGGTGATGGTGCCGTCCACGCCGGGGCTGGGGGGGCACAGGGGGGGGGTCTGGGCCGGGGGCGTGAGGGGGGAGGAGGCGGGGGCCGGGGCCGGGGGAGAGGGGGAAGGGTCCTGTGGCAGGGCGGGGGGCTGAGGCTGGGGGGCCAGGGTGAGGCCTGGGCAGGGGGAGGAGGAGGAGGCGGGGTGGGCGGAGGCCGGGGAGCTGGAGGTGAGGCTGGCCAGCTGGAAGTCGCTCTGCAGCTGGTTGTTGACCATGTTGTTCATGGCGCTCTGCATCTCGGCCAGCATGCGCTGCTTTTCCCGTTTGGGGATGCGGCCGAAGCGGACGGCTGGACGGAGGGAGAAGGAGACGGGGTCAGACGTGTTCCCCTCGGAGGCTCATTCATCACTACACACCATGCGTTGGCGGCGTGGCCCTGCAGCGTCACGGTCTATTCAGCCGTGTTTCGGTGCACTCACCATCTCGGGACATTCCCACAGACAGGCACTTCTTGAAGCGGCACTGCTGGCAGCGGTTGCGGTTGATCCTCATGATGGTGCACGTCTCGTTCTTCAGACACTTCTTATACTGGATGTTCTGCTGGATGCTGCGACGGAAGAAGCCCTGAGAGGAGGAAGGAGAGGAGGAAGGAGAGGAGGAAAGGGAGGAGGAGGAAGGAGAGGAGGAAGGGGAGGAGGAAGGAGAGGAGGAAGGAGAGGGGGATTTAGCCTACCACTCTGGGGACGTGTGGCTTTAAATGGACAAGAGGCTGTGTGTGTGTATATGTGTGTGTGTTGGTAAGCAGCTCACCTTGCAGCCCTCGCAGGCGTGCACGCCGTAGTGGAAGCCCGAGGCCACGTCTCCGCACACTTTACACAGCAGCACCATTCCGTTCAGCTCTGGAGGCGGAAAAACAAACATGAGGCGAGGGGTTCCACACTCATCTCTCAGCGCTGCCACAGGCTCATAACTCACACGGAGCTTTCTAACTTTTCTAACCTACAACACATTCTTTCTCAGGTGGGAAGTGTGTGAGTTTGGCTTCCTGGTAGCTCAGTGGATAAGTGTTCGTACCATGTAGGCTGAGGCCTCTCTCTCTCTCTCTCTCTGTCTCTCTAACTCTCTCTAACTCTCTGTCTCTCTCTGTCTCTCTAACTCTCTCTAACTCTCTCTCTTTCTCTAACTCTCTCTCTCTCTGTCTCTCTAACTCTCTCTCTCTCTAACTCTCTCTCTCTCTGTCTCTCTGTCTCTCTCTCTGTCTCTCTAACTCTCTCTCTCTAACTCTCTCTCTCTCTCTGTCTCTCTCTAACTCTTTCTCTCTCTCTCTCTCTCTCTCTCTCTCTCTCTGTCTGTCTCTCTCTCTATTCCCATTACTATATCTTTCAGATAGAATCTGTGAGTCTGTGTCGGTACTTACTAGTAAGGCTGGCCACCGACTTGCTCGGGGAGGAGCGGAAGGAGTTGGCGTCCTCCCGTCGTCGCGGCGACCCCCCGGAGCTGGAGGAAGAGGAGGCGGCGTCCTCGGCCGCCGAGCCCGACCCGAAGCTGCCACTGCTGGGGTAGGCGTGGCCGGAGGAGCCCTGGCTGGAGGAGCCATGGGAGCCGCTGGGCGACGGGGGGAAGCAGGAGGTGCCGAAGCAGGGCTGGGAGAGCGACTGCAGGCTGGAGTTGGAGTTCTCGCTGTACATGGAGAGCGGGCTGGTGCGGTTGGGGGAGCCTCCGCAGGAGCCCACGTAGGAGATCACACCCCCTGCAGGACGAAGAGGAGACGGCAGGGTTACATTTAGTCATTTAGTCATTTAGCAGATGCTCTTATCCAGAGCGACTTAAAGTAAGTACAGGGACATTCCCCCCCCGAGCCAAGTCGGGTGAAGTGCCTTGCCCGAGGACACAACGTAATTTTGCGTGGCCGGGAATCGAACCGGCAACCTTCGGAGTACTAGCCCTAACCGCTCAGCCACCTGACTCCCTAGGGTTAGGATGGGGGGAGGGTGGGAGGCCTGGAAGTGCGGCTGGTTTGTTGCACGTGCGGCGGGGGAGGAGGGAGCGGGGGTGAGGACTTGGGCTGCGTTCAAATGAGCTCCTCTCGCCAGCAGCGAGGGGGCGGAGGCATCTGTGTCGCTCGTCTTCCAAGGGTTTTACGCAATCATGCGAGGGAACCATGGAAACAGAAAGGCCACCATGGTGAGGTCCCCAGGAATGCATGAAACTGGTTTTCCAGGAAGTGTGGGCATGTGGGCTGGGGAGGGTCGAGTTGGCTCAAAAGTAACCATCCCCCTCAGAAGAAAACACGTTCTGCACTTGTGCCATAATGATCTCAGTTGGAGGGGGGGGGGGGGTTTGGGGGGGTTTGGGGGAGGGGTTTTGGGGGGGGGGGTTGGGGGGGTGCCCATGTGTCAAGGCGTCACATGTTCAGGCACCAAGACGGAGAAGGAAGAGCCAACTCCATGGTGGACACGCATGACCGTTGACATGTCCCGTGTAAGTGCCAGTTTTACAGTATGAACTTTGGAAATAATCAGTACCCAAGGATTAGATATGGGAGCAGAGATTTTAAATAAAGATGCCCTTGAGAAGCGTCTGTTTATTTCCCCAGAGTTACCGGCAAGCAGACCTGTGTTTAACTGGGGTGTTTTCTCAAGCTAATGATTAACTAAAGGACTTCTTAATTTGTTGCTGCTAAACAGCAACACAAATTATTCTATTTCCGTGTTTAGCATGACCAAACCTGGCAACGGTTCAACTTCCTCATGCAGAGAACAGGGAGCATCTGATACAGTCATGCAGATACTATCAGCGTTTTAACTTAACTTATCTATTCAAACAGTTATTCTGCAATACATTCCAAAAGAGAGTCCCCTGTTTGACCTGTTTTGATATGTAACTGTCGTTTTTGAGGGTCATCTTTACATTTAACAGACGCCCTAATCCATAACGACTTATAGTAAATACAGGGACATTCCCCCGAGGCAAGTGCCTTGCCCAAGGACACAACGTCATTTGGCACGACTCCCTCACCGCTCAGCCACCTGACTCTTTGTTTGTACTTATTCTGCAACCGTGCACACAGTCACCAAAACACTTGCATTTCGTTTGGGACTAGTGAACCGAACTGAAATGGAGCGTGTCTCAGACTAAGAGTCTATTCTGTTCTTTAAGGGACATTCCAGTCTAAACCGCCAGCCAGACAGCCAGCCAAACAACTCCTTGGTCATTACATAACCTACGATTAGAACAGAAGGTCATAGGGTCACTGTGTCAGGTGTCACTACAACAGCAACACGTGAATCTCCTTCTCTCTTACATGAATTATTTCATTGTACCATTCTGAAACTAAATTAAAATGAGAAAATGTTACCAACGACTTTTGTCTCAAACCAATGCTGTATGTAGCTACCAACCAGGTCGCTGAAAGCAATGAGATGTTATGTCAATTTGAAGTAATTTTTGAAAACATGACTTATTCACATTTATAGGGAGAGTCTGAGTCTTAACCCTTTCAAAACAATAATAAAAAAATATATTGGAAAAAAATTGGTTCACACCATGAGCATGTGAAGGAAATGGAACACCTTTTTGATAAGAATGCTGCATGAAACCGACACGGAACAACGAGTTTGACTGCGGCCTCGTGCGCGCTTGGGGAGCGCTTGTGTGGATTGGTTAGGACAGCGCTCTTGGTCACGCCCCTTCTCCACGTGCAGCAGTACAGACATCGGGCGCAACAACGGGACTGGACCACGAGATCCCGCCCAGAAAACACACCCACTCTTTCCAGCGCGGGTATCACGTTCCTACACACCCATTCATTTCATCCGCTAGCGCTATCCATGGTACTACACTGCTCACTGCCAGACAACTTGTTAACGTTTAGCACACAATATGTATTTGGTGCATGCATAAGCATAGTTGAATAATTCCGGAAAACTAAGAAAAGGATCTACAATAAAGGACACAACACACACATATAGAGCAAGTCATAGGCTATTTGGATGTTGACCGAATGCCTACGCTATTGGCTAAGTTGTGTTTATTAAATTAATGGTATGTTTCTCTTTAGGCGCATATGTTTTTAGGTTTAGGTGTTCGACAAACCCTAACGTATTGATTTCGTGTCATGTGTGTCCTCGTGATAGTGTCAGGAAAAGACGTTACGTCTTGGGATGCCTTCCGTGTCCCACTTTTGATGCGGACACACGAGTGGACGATATCTCGCTCAGATCGCGATGATTTCTCCGTGAGCTACCCAATCGCAGCGCGCACATGGCTCGCGAGGCTGCGTCACCCACGGACTCGAGGGAGGGAGGCGGCCAATTCTGACGAGGAATTATGTAATGAGCTCGACCAGTAACCAATAGCGAGCCGCGGAGGAGAGTGAATGAAAACAAAAAGCACATGGCTGGCTAGGCGGTCCATGTGAATCGGTACCGAACACGCGTTTCTGCCTGCATCACCGGGATTCTAAACACCTGACTTTTGTTTCGTGACCTACTTTCCCAGACACTTTGAGAACAGTCTGTCTGAACCCGTGATGTCCTCTTTCCCTCGTACTGTATTTCAATGGACGGTTTCGGATTTTACAGGAAGACATATTTACAGGAACTAGATAAGGCTACATTACAATCTCAGTGCTCTCGCCAACGTCTAAAACACGTTTGTGCCCGTCATCCTAAACTCTTCATGAATGAGAGCAGCCAAAAGGATTCTATGCTGGATCAGAATTGGTCTAACCCTAAACACAACATCAGCTTTAAGCCTATATTAAGTTGCAATAAACACCTTCTCCACAATACAACATCACTGCAATAGACAGATCAGCAACTTAGTCATATCAGTTCAAGTCATCCAGGTTCTTCGAAACACATTTTTAAGTCACTGATAGCCTACATATCCACTAAATAGCAACCGTTTCATGGACAAAGCATTACGAATGTATGCAAATCACTCATATTTACCTGTATTGTTATTTGTGTCCATGGCTGTTGTCATAGTGAGTCAAGTTAAGACTACAGTTGCTCTTCAGAAAAGTCCTTCTTTCCAAACTTTGTCTCCTGTCGGAAGGGTGTCTGACTAGGCAGTTTATAATCGCAACTCAAATTATTGCAATAACGAGACCATTCTGTGTTTATCAGTTGTAGTAGCTGCAATCGAACTTCGTTGCATCCAGTATCAAGTAAATACGGTTGAGGACAATGAACCTGAGGATGAAGCCTCAGAAGCGCGCAAGTCCGTGCGTAATAATGATCATCTCAAAGAGGAATGAATGTGTGAAAAGAGCGTGCTGTGTTGTCACTCTCTCTGTCTTTGTCGCTCTGAGCCGCAGTACCCAAATCGGCCCGTTTTTGCTGCGCACAGTATCTCTCTCTCATCCCTGCAAACAGAACGAGGACGCGCAGTCTTGCCCGCACGCGGCTGAAAACGGGACCATGTGACCCCGGGGAGTGCCTCGTGCCCTAGTGACACACATTTCTCCAAACTGATCCTCGATACTTATTTAAATCTCCGAGCACGTGGACTTGCCTGCTCCGTCTGTTACAATGGGGCTTGTAGTTCTTTGAGCCAGTTGAGATGATGCTTCGAGTAAACGTTATCATGTTTTACAGGCAAGCCTGGGGGATATTCTAACCATGATCTTGGCTACTCACGTGTATCAGCTATCCTTATATTGCAATATTTTACGCTATGCACTCCCTTGAAAGGTGCAACATCATTATTAGCCCAATTAATCCTCACACGCAACAAAATAGTCAAATATGACGGTAGGCTATTTTCAAGTCAACAAATCACTGCTATGGCCAATCATGCAAGAACATTTTAAGGGCCATGAAATGAACACTCACTGTTAAGATGTTAAAAGCCCCGACACGTTAAAAACGTTATTTGGTGACTTTACTGACACGTGCCTCAAAGTAAACGTGATTTTACATTGAACATCTGAAAAAAACAGTTTCTGCTGGTATGTGGATGAGTAACGTCGACTTGGTTCAAGCTTGGCTTCAACCAGGTTGGCTGTATTTAAATAAGAAGCTGCCGTTGATTATTTTACGTGCTAGTGATAAGACAAGAAGACCTCGTTGTATTTATAGAGGAATTGTACGGTATCATACGTTGTCATTTAATTTTCCATTGTCTTTAGCAGACACATTTATCCAAAGCGACATGCAAACAAGTCATATGAATATATATATATTGCAGGAAATCATAGATCATAAGTCTATTTTGCTGGTTAGGGTGAAGTGACGGACTGCGCAAAGCAAGAACATTCCAGGCGAGTCCAACAATTATATCTCAAATACTGAAACACTAACTATCACTTTGCAGAAAACAGGTCACATCTCATCTGACGTCCTGTATTGATCAGTCAGCTCATGTCTAACTAAGAGAATTAAGACAATTTTAGTTTCGGCTGAACTCGTATAGGCAACAATGGAATTGGAGGAAAGCTGGCAAAAAAAGACGTCCACAATATGAGGGCGGAATCGAATAGGTTTGCCTATTGTATTTCCTTTTCCATTATAGGCCTATACGTTGGAAATACATTATTAAATACGGTTTCCCAATATCATGCTGTTATGAAAATGATAAAATATGTACAGTAGCATGTGATTCACTGTGGGTGTTAATGTAATTAGCACTGAACACAGTTGCCTATTAGGTCACTATGGCTCTTCACTTGAAAACATTTGGTAAAGTTGCCACAGTCTATTTTGAATCTAGGGCAGAGCGTGCACCTTCATAACCGAGTAGACAGCAGGTCACTTCGCGTGCCTTAAGGCATCTTAATCACATTCCCGCGTGCAGCCACTTCTTTATTATATGGTTCTCGTAAACGACGGTGCTCGTGCCTGTCCTCGTGAGGACATCCTTGGGCTATAATACCAGCTCATCAAGCTGCACGTTTTGTGTTTATCATTTGTTATAATTGAACGGTGTAGCTTACGTATCAGAGCATAAATGACAGTTAAACGTTTGAGGAAATGCTGTTTATTAGATGTCTTGAGGTTTGATGCCAGAGAGATGGAGAGAGACAGAAGGAGAGAGAAAGAGATTTTTTCATAAATCAGAAATATAAGAAATAACTTTCATAAACAGGTAGACGTGAAACGGTTATTCTATATCACCGCATGTGGTTCACAACATATTTGGGGGCATCTGGATATTTAATTAATAATATCACTGACATATTACCCAAAACCCTTTTGAGCGCCACTTGTTGAAAGGTGGTCTCAGTACAAGCGGATTAATGTGTAATGGTGCTCCGTGACACGTTTAATACACCTCGAGAGGCTTCTCTTTATTCGTCTCGTGCCAGGTATAACGCCTGACAATCCTGCCGCCTGGCTCCCCGAGCCCCCTTGTGGCACACTCATCCCCAGAACCGTGCGCCATTGACTAGATCCAGCATGTGAACAGTTACAGTCTCAACTTAGAAAGTTACAAAGACAAGAATGTGGGGAAAGTGGGTCAACGACGCTTTGCTGCCTCCATAACCTACTATCCGCGTGACTCATCACCGACAGAACAGGGGCGGACGGTACCTTGTAGGCTGCACTTTTTAAGATTTTTTTTTGTCACA
Organism: Hypomesus nipponensis; assembly: GCF_054491055.1. NCBI lineage: Eukaryota > Metazoa > Chordata > Actinopteri > Osmeriformes > Osmeridae > Hypomesus > Hypomesus nipponensis. The sequence continues at coordinate 21,839,976 of NC_140377.1, forward strand.
TTCCTTTATATGAAATGATTTCCTTCTTACTGCCTATGCATAGCCTAAATCCCGAAGACTGTGTGTATCAATAGGCTATAGACATACTCTGGAAGTTGATTTCAATCTTTAGTAGACTGTAGTTTAATTTTATTTTTATTTTTTAACGAATATTATTTTTACCTAGTAGTCTACAAAAAAAACTTATAGCCTGGATCTGCACGCATCACGTACAGGGGAAAATGCACACCAAAGCACATGCTTTAGACATGGCTTTCAAATAAAAATGTTTATTATGCGCTCTCTCTTTGTCTTTAGCTCCCTCGCTCTCTCACTCTCTCGCTCTCTCATTCTCTCTCTCTCGCTTTATCTATGGGCTACTTCTTATTTTGTCGCAGGGTCCCCGTGTTCCATGTGAGTTCTAGAACGGAGTGGCGCGCTCCTCCAGTCCGGGAGCGTGAGCGGACGCAGTGTCGTCACTACAAACATCGCATCAGATGTACGAATGGAAGCGGGCACAAGGCCGGTCCACGTGAGGGGGCGCTGTTACGACGACTGCTGCGGCTCTCAATGTGGAGCACTTCAGTCGGTGACGATCCTTTGCTCTATTTCCATGGAGAAAACTCCCGCCAGGAAGCCTTCAAAGTAAACACTGCCCCTATGAGCGGCAGAAACACGTGAGCTCAGGTAGCAATAATCGACAGGCCTGCCCCCAGGAGAATCAGAAAGGGGTTTAATCGCCATCAAAGTTTGCACAGACAAGGACTTTACTTGGGCAGGAAGTACATTAAACATATAGGAATCATAAGTGTATAAGTCTAACTATACTAACGGTACAAGGTCTAACTAATACTAAGGGCTGTGATAAAAATACAAATAAAATTAAGTAGCTATGAGTACAATACAAAAAATACAGAAATACAAATAGGGTTAGTGCAAATATGACAAGGGTGCAAATGTGGCTATGGTTTAAGGTCTGTGTTTAAAAGTCTGTGTGAGTCCTTGTTGAAGAGACCAGTGGCAGATGGAAAGATGGCGTGAGGTTCTGGTCCTGATGGATCGCAGCCTTCTGCCAGAGGGGAGTACATTTAGTCATTTAGCAGACGCTCTTATCCAGAGCGACTTAGTACAGGGACATTGGCCGAGGCAAAAAGGGTGAAGTGCCTTGCCCAAGGACACAACATCATTTTGACACAGCAGGGGAATCGATCCAGCCACCTTCTGATTACTAGCCTGACTTCCTCACCGCTCAGCCATCTGACTCCCTACCTCGAACAGGGAGTGTCCAGGGTGGCAGGACTCCGCCACAATCTTCTTCGCTCGCCTCAGGGTTCTCGAGGTGTGCAGGTCCTCAAGGGTAGGCTGATTGCAGCCGATCACCTTCTCAGCAGTGCGGATGATACGCTGCAGCCTGCTCTTGTCCTTGGCAGTGGCAGCAGCGTACCAGACGGTGATAGAAGAAGTGAGGATGGACTCAATGATGGCTGTGTAGAAGTGCACCATCATTGTCTTTGGCGGGTTGAAATTCTTCAGCTGCCTTAGGAAGTACATCCTCTGTTGTGCTTTCTTGGTGAGGGAGCTAATGTTCAGTTCCCACTTGAGGTCCTGGGAGAGGATATACTGCCCAGGAATACAGCCCCACTCACCCCCATCACCCTGTGTGACTCCCCAGTCAACACTGTGGAGTCACACAGGGTGATGGGGGTGAGTGGGGCTGTGTTCTTCCTGAAGTCCACAACCATCTCCACTGTCTTGAGAGCATTGAGCATTTAGACCTTGCTTGCTCTCCATTCTCTCCAGGAGTAAAGATAAGAGAAGCATGATCAACTATGGCTTCAGGTAAACGGTCTTTGTTTCACTGTTTCAGTCCTAAAATACTTCAACATAACCAGGAAGTTCATCATGTCTGATAAAACGTCATTTCAATTATATATGAACAATATTGTGCATAATGTAAATATCAGTAAATTGTTGTTTTTTGTAGGATACGTTCACCTGAGCAGAGAACATTTCTACAACTCACACTATTACTATGTGGTGTCAATGCTTCACTCAAACAACGTGTAAAATCAAATCATCATCACTTCACAAAGAAAATATAATTGCTATATTTTTCTTTGTCTTTCTCATTTAACCTCTCTGTCTCATGCATCTATCTTTTTCACTCTTAATCTCTCTCTTTCTCTCTCTCTCTCTCTCTCTGATGACAGAGAATTTCAATTGTTATCTAAGAAATATAGGTACCAAAAGCACTGAGAAGAAATGTCATCTGCTGCATCACAGGCACTGCACTATCTATAATATCTGAAATCCGTGTGTCACCAACATCATCGTGGGCACTGTGCCCAATCTATAATTCCATGAATCTGTTTGTGTGTGTGCCACCAATTTTATCACAGGCACTGTGCACATCTATAGTTCAATTAATCTGTATTTGTGTGTTTCACTGACATTATTGAATGCATCATGGGCACTGTGCACTAGTACATGTGTCCTCAAAAAGAACCAATTCAATACTTGTGATCTCTTGAGCTAATGCTCAACCGCTGAGCTTTTAGCTGTCTGTGCATTTATCAGTCTATATTGTAATCTGTGTTTGTCAATGGATGTAGAAAGCTACGTAATACTGGACCTTGTTTAATTATTTGTATGTTGTTGTTGTGCAGTGAGTGGAGACAGCAGAGCTGAGAGAGACAATGATTCTGGTCGAAGATCTGACGCTGGATCACTGCTGAGCCTTGAGGGTAAGATGTCTGTCTGTCTGTCTGTCTGTTTGTCTGCTTGTATTTGTCTGTCTGCCTTCCTACCTGTCTGTCTAGATACTTTACCTGCTTGCCGCCTACTTGTTTGTCAGTTTGCCTGTATGTATGTCCTTCAATCAGTTGAATGTTCCATATGTTGTCCCTGAGTAGGAATCTGACCAGCCCAGTATCTGACCTGCTGTGTTTCTCTACAGAGTGGAGAGATAGTAGATCTGATCTCTTGTCTCTGAGGAGCTCTGACTACGGCTCCCAGACCTCCATACTTTCTCACCTCAACTTAGAGAGGACTGAGCACGCTCACAAAGGCTCTGAAAAGGAGCAGCTGCGCTCTGCAAGACTGGTGTTTGTGGAGCGAGTGACAAAGTCTGTCCTGAATGATCTGCTGGATGGACTTCTGCAGGAGAGGGTGATCAACGATGGTGAGATGGAGGCAGTGAAGGTGGAGGCAGTGAGGAAGGACAGAGCACGGGTTACTATCGACATGGTCCTGAGGAAAGGATCTCACTCATGTTCTGTGATGAAAACCATTTGGGCTAAATATGACCCTGCCTTATACACAACTCTTATAGTCCTTCTTTTTGAATCTCCATCTTGTGGGTTTCTGTAGATTAATCAAATCACGGATGTTGTTCAGTGTTTTCAGTCAGTGATGGATGAGGCTCCTGTGCAGCAGTTACTTTTACACAGAACATGTACTAAGGTAAAGAATGTCTCCTCTAAAATGACTGATAGAGAAAGGTGTTTCATAAGTGTTTGTGTAAGGACAGTCTGAATTATTTCCTAAACGGCCCCTCATAATCTAACTGTACCATACAGTCGACTACGTAGGCCCATAACACTTTTAAACTGCTTGTGGTTAAAGCACGTCCTCTAGTGGTGACGTGGCAGTAAAGATATAATCTGACGGATAGAACAGTAACCCACTAGTCTGGGGTCTCAAGGTGATATTGACACACAAATCATTTTAATTCCGATAAAGAATTTGCACATCATTCAAGATTGCATATAAAATCACAGTAACCAATTGGAAAAACCGCAATTCATACTTAATCGAACTAAAATTATGGTTATGTCAAATTACAAATATACGTTTTATAAATAGGTTACACTTTGCTTTTCTAATTAGTTAATTAATTGTTTTTCACTTGTCAACGGAAACACTGGACGTTTAAAATAACTAGAAACGTAGTATAATTCGTCTGATAAAGTAGGAAATCAAATGTAGCAACTTTTTGGTCCAAAGACTGAAGAAATTGTTACATCGTTCACCGACGACGCATGCGCGTAGACGTGATTTTAAAAGATCACTTGGGGAGGGCATGAAGGCGATTACTAGGTGAGTTCGAATGAGGACATTGAAATTGTTTGACAGGTTGTACATTAAGCATGGAATACAAACAGCTTGTTTGTAGTAACCGTCCATAGAAAGGACCAGGTCTTTTAAAACGATTATAGTTAAAATGGCGTCAATGGACCAGGGTTACTTGAAGTCGAAGGGACTGTCATTGTTTTGCTCGTTCCTGCAGACCTAAAATGGAGGACATATTGCTAGACAAGCAGGGTCTGCAGTCTCCTATGTAAAGCCGGCTTCTAGACACCCTGCACGATAAAGTAGCTAGCTAGCGAATCTGATTGTTAATATGGACTCCTAATTTCTTCCCACACATCTACTAAGTGACATATCTCTTTATCTAGCAAGACTTGTTCAGCTAAAGCTGGCTGGCTCCATCCTTTCTAGCAGAAACGCTTAACGTTTTCAAATGCATGATGCCGGTTCATAGCTATGTTCACCCAGGAGAATTGCATGCACGGGGAAAGTGTTCCGCAGTTCCGTGTTCGGATAATCTCCACTGACACTTTCCCAGATAGCATTTATGACCATGGTTTTGCCCTCTTTAGCTGCTTTTCCTGCGGTTCAGCTAGGACATTGATCTGTTCGCTGAGCAACGCTGACAGATTTGCATTGCAGAAAATAGTCTGACTGCATTGCGATTCTCCCTTAATGATTATTATCACTCGTGTTTCAGGCTAACATTGGCATCCAGACTACGAATTGTTGAAAACGCACACCCTCCACAGTGCAGGATATCCAGCCCTCGGTGCCACCAACGCCCTGACCAGACCTTGGTGGGCGTTGGTAGGCAGGGACGCCAGCCTTAGAGGGGGCGACTTGCTAGGATCATGACCTCCTCTGTGTTCACCAACGGAGGCTACAAACTAGACAGCGGGAAAGCAGACCTGGCCAAACCCCAGACAGGAACGCAGGCCGAGCCGTTCCCCAGCTTGCGGAGGGATTCGTGTGATTACGTCCACAGCCTGCCTCCCCCCACCGTGCTGGGGAACATCCACAACAGCGGCCCTCACAGCCACCAGGGGAAAGCCAAGGTGCCCGGCCTGGGGCAGGTGGTGGCCTGCAGGCCCGGACAACCCCCCGGCGTGGGAGAAGGTCAGGAGGAAAACTGGGGGAGGGTCGGGATCCAGTCGACCACCCTCAGATCCATGGGGGGCGACTCGGGCTCTCCGGTCAAGGGCAAAGCACTACTAGGACACAACAACAACAACAACAACATGGGCAAGATGGACCCCGCAGCGCTGACTGCTAACAAGCACCCCCGGGACAGGATGGGGGGGGACGGGGAGGCGAGGGGGGCCATCGTAGCCGCGGTGGTTGGGGGGCCACAGGCTTCGGGGCTCAGCCAGGAGGGTAAGAGGGGGGGGGTCCGTAAGGGTGGCAGCCACTCCCCGGCCCAGAGCAGCTGCATCCGGCAGATCCTTCTCCTGCAGCTGGAACTCATAGAGCAGCAGCAGCTGCAGCTGCACAACAAGAGCAAGGAGATCGACGACCTCAAGGCAGAGAAGGAGACGGTACGCCCCCTCGGAGAACTGCCTCCCCAACTTCTGTCGAGTCGTGACGAGTTGCGTTCTTGTAGCCTTTAGGAATGTCAGAAGACATGATTTGGATTTTGTACCCTCTAAAAACAGGCATAAGCTATGTGGCTACTTCTCAAGACTTGATGACACCAACTGTATAATATGGTGCAGTAGTTTGAGAATTGATTTTGAAAACGCACATGCAGCCCATATCGGCTCCACTATGCCACATGTGGTGCATCAATGTAAACGGCCCTATGACATCATCCCCTGTAACCTAGTCAAGTGAGACTGCCTCCAGTGGCGTCTCCGTCTTTCGCTATCGTTTAGTCACACTCTTGTGATAACTGCCAAAAAACGTTGCTTGTTGAAGCTGTCTTACTGTCCACCCACAGAAACTTCAAGTCAGTACATTAACGCAGTAACACAGTATTGTAACGTGCAATTTGAAAGAAAAAAAAACAAGAAGACAAATCTCAGATGTCTACTGGTCCACTTCACTTTCTTTCCCATTTTTTTTCTCCCCTCCAGCTCCTGGCGAGGATCGAGCGCATGGAGCGCCGCCTGCAGGCGGGGAGGAGGGAGGGCGGAGCAGAGCACCTGGCGGCCCAGCGCGCGCCGCGCCCCCCCCCGGCCCACACCCCCCTCAAGGAGGACCCGGGGTCGCCGCCCGAGACGCCCGAGGGCCACGGGGGGGCTGGCGAGGGGCGTGGCCCCGGTAGCACGCCCCGCACCCTGCATTTCGGTAGAGGAGGCAAGGGCCACAAAAGGTAAAGGGGCTGATTCGCGCCTCGAGTAACCCCTGACGCAGCGATTCAAACCCGGGTTTGCCCACGGAGAGTTTTCTAACCCCACAATGTCGTCTCTCCACCTTGTCAGACGCTTCCTCTTCCAGGACCCCCGCTCGGCCAAGCGCCGCGCCCAGGCCAAGTCGGCCCTCCAGAAGGAGGCGCTGGTGCCCAAGGAGGAGCCGGCGGAGCGGCGAGAGGAGGAGGAGGAGGAAGAGGAGGAGTCCCCAGGGACCAGCCCCGACTCGCCCCAGTTTGAGGAGTTGTCCTACCTGTCCACCACAGACATGTACCTGTGCTGCTGGCACCAGCCGCCCCCGTCCCCATGGAGAGAGCCCTCGCCCAAGAAGGAGGAGGCCGTCGCTAGTGAGTGACCTGACCCTTGACCCTGACCCTGCGTCGGTGGACTGTGTCGACGGGCTGACGGTGACATCATACAGGGCCTGTCTGTTTGGAAACACAGAGCCTTTTGATTGTGTTTGAGAGACGCATGCACTGCAACTTTTCATTGTTTTAATGCATGAATTCAATCATTCAAACGTGGTCTGTAGGGCATTTAACCTACATGTATGCAACGAGTCAGCATGTTCTCCAAATTTTGTCTCAAGTGACAGTTTGATGGAAATGATATTGGACCAATATCTATACATTTTGGTCAAAGTAAATCTTCTTTGTTGCTTAGAAACAATAGGAACATGCATGTGTCTCTCCAAAACGTTAAAAGACTAGATGTTTCCAAACTTACAACAGGTACTGTATACCCCTGTATACTAATAGTATGACCTTTGTCTCTTTCCCCACGGTGCCCAGTCCCGTCGTGGAGAGAGAACATCATGGACCCCCTCAGCGAGGACGAGGCTACTGACATCCCTGAGGTGGGTGGCGGGCGGGCGGGCGGCGCTGAGTGGATGACTTGAGTTGATTCATAATGATGCCTCTCCTTCGGTTAGTCTTCTAACAAGCTTGTTGTTGTTGTTGTTGTCTGACAGAATCTAGAGGACAGCGTCTTCCTGAAGCGTCACTCGAAACACGAGCTGGATGAAAAGAGGAGGAAGCGGTAGGTCTTTGATCACAGGTCTTCTGTTTGGAGTCTGGTTTTTGTGGAACATCTACGTGTTTACGTGTGTGTGTGTATATGTATATAATATATTTATTTATTTCCTTTTCTATCATCTTTCCATCACTTACCTTCCATCGTCTGTCCTCTCTCTCTGTGTTGGTTCTTCTCTCTCTCTCTCTCTCTCTCTCTCTCTCTCTCTCTCTGTTGGTTCTCTCTCTGTTGGTTCTCACGGGCCTGCGCTCAGGTGGGACATCCAGAGGATCCGGGAGCAGCGGATGTTCCAGCGTCTCCAGCAGAGGATGAACAGGCGGAAGGGCATCCAGGAGAGCGAGCCTGAGGTGCTGTCCTTCTACCCTGACGCGGAGGACGGTACGTCCAGCCAGGCCCTCCCCCACTCACACGCAGCAGAAGGAGTGCTGCTGCCTTGTTTTATGCCAAGTGTGAAACGGTGTTGCACAGGAGCGTCCAAGCAGGGGCTTTGGTGGGACTGACTACCCAGGGCCCTTAAGGAAAAGCTTGGAGTGAACATTCGTTGAATGAAAAAAAAACTGATTTAACCAGAAATAGGGAGGAAGGGGGGAGCAAATTATAATCTCTTCATGGGGCCCTAAATTATTTGTGGTGCCCCTGGTGTTACACAAGTGGTTGAAGGAAAAACTGTCCCAACTGTTTTTACTGTTTAAAAACGATGACAATACAGATACCAGAACAGGAAAACATGTAGGAATAGGGTCATCACAAAAAATTTATAAAGTTTTCTTCCCTCAGTGGAGGCCCTTATGATCACCCCTCACCTGCCTGTTGTGGCCTTCGGCCGACCTTTACCCAAGCTAACACGACGGTGAGTTGAATCCGAGCAACGAGGAACACTGGATACAACAGAATTCACGCCAAATACACAACTGAAACATCTTTTTCCCCCGCCCTTGCTCCTCCCGCAGAAACTTTGACCTGCCGTGGTTGGACGAGCGTAGTCGCTGCCGAGTGGAGGTGCCCAAGAAACAAACCCCTCATCGCACCTGCCGGAAATAGACCCCGAACCCGTCCTGTCGACCCAGAGAGGAGAACAGCACTCGGCACCAGAACATTCTGAACCTTGTCTTTCTGCAACCTCGAGTCCCTGTGTGTGAGGAGACCCAGGGCTGAGGGGACCCCCCCCCCCCCCCTTCAAGGACCTGTGTCAAAGGTCTGGACATGGTCGCTAAACAGCACGGCGGATGTCGCCCCTTAGTTCATGTTCGGGCTTGTTTGAAGGATTTGATTACTGGTGTTGATGGACAAATCTATGGTGATGTGTGTGTGTGTTTTCTCTGGGTACGGTACTAAGGATTGGGTTGCTGCTTTCTCCGGAACTTCATCTGCCAAAATCACCTCAGTAACAACACACACAAAGTTATTCAAACTGTTCAATTGTCATTTTCACATTGACCTGCATTGTTGAACCACAGCACAAAATGTAGCTGTCCATCCCTTCTGTCATTGTTTGCTGTTGCAAGAAGGAACCTTCAGTTTGAGAAGGTTGAAGGACATTAAGTGGGCTGAAAATAAATATATGTTTGAAGCAGTTCTGCAACAGTTATTGGTTTGTGTTTCAACCAATGGTCTTGTAATTAAAGAGAAACGCTTTATGCTCTTGAAAGTTTAACGTGTCGTTGGCGCACATCATTGCTTTTTGGTCAATGTGATTGAAATGTATTACAGAATTTATAAGGTGCTGATAACGACCACGTTACAAAATGATACATTTTCAATTAAAGTGAATAATAACAGATAATATTTGTTTTCGTTATAACATAGCCTAGAGCCTAGTTCAAATAACTACGGGTAATGGCAAGTCTATGATAGAGAACCTGAAATTTGCCTCATTTTTCCTATTTTGGAATTTCGCCTTCAAAATAAAAGCATTACATGAATGCCAGAACATTCTGAGGAATCTACGACTAGATTCGGTTTTAACGGTTCTCGTTTTAAGAGATCATTCCGCTTACTAATGGTTACGGTTATTAACTACTAGCTAAACCAAAATACAAATCTTTTGAAGGAGTTACACATAAATTATCTTCCAGTTGTTTCATTATCATGTTCAACATCTCTTTTCATTCTCCCTATTTTAACCTATAGTTTTGGCGGGTCATGGGTATTTAAATTGGTTGAGCTGAATGTCATTTGTATACTCGCATGTGTTAGCTTATAGTGTACTCTACGTGAACGTTAAAGTTTATATGGCACAGTGTTTTAAGACTTTAGTGAGTTTTCATTTTCATTAAAAAAAAGAGGGGCCTCCGGGGAAATCGGTTGCCCGTGTGTTCTCGGTGTAAAAGACAGATGTAGGCCTATAGATGAAACCTGAAATGTTAATGTAAACTAATGGATGAAAATTACCAATTACACCAACTTCGTACAGTACAATAGTTAATTAGTACCTGCAACAAAACGTAAGATTGTGTGTTAAAAACGACACACACAATTATAAAACGAATAGGCCTAACAATGAACTATAAACAACCGTCCGAACAAGAAAATGCTCACGAAGAACTAGACATTTTCGGTTCAAATTTGGATACCTTAGTCCTGTAAATTACAATAGCGCTACAACTGTAGGCTACACGACTAGACGGATTAGCACTGTAGCTGTTAGAACAGGGACTGACTAACAATTGAGCGATACAACTTTACATACTTTAAAGCCTGTATTTGATTGCAAATTAACTAACCAACATCAAGAAATGTACCCTATGCTCAGGGAAAGTAGGTAGAGTATACTATGCTAACACACGCAATTATAAATCACATTCAGCTCGACCAAGCAACAAGGGAAAACGTAATGATTTCGCTCACGAGCAAGGAAGGGGTAACTGGGGAACTGAATTCTTGGGAACACCGGTGTTGTGCCCCCAGATGCACCCCCCTTGAAAAGCACCCTCTCGTGGGAGCGGGCGCACAAACCATTCGAATCAAAATGTTAAAGATTTCGTCTTGATATCGCAGTCAAACAGAGGAGAGACATCTGTCTCACATTGTAATTTTTTATTTAGATAGCCTAATAGAATAGAATAACGTCGGTTATTTGTGTAAATAACTGATGTTCTTCTCAATAAAAAATCCTTAAACTCCATAAATTGAGGCGAGTGGTTTGTGCTTTTCAGGGGGGAGGCGGCATCTGGGGGCACAACACCGGAACTGCGTAAGTGACATTCACCCACAATTCCTATCATTTTCCGGTTTCTCTGATTTGATTCCTAAGATGGCGGACCGGCGAAGGAGAAGGAGGCGCGCGTCCCAGGACAGCGAGGAAGATGACGAATCTGGTTCGGGTTCCGAAAGCGCAAGGTCCGGTTCACCATCGTTAAAGAGCCGAGTGAGGGAGCCCGAACCGGTTGAGGTGCCAGCCGTTCGCGTGGTACCGAAAAACGACGCCGAATCCGAGTGTGTGAGTGTCTTGCTTCCGCGAGCCAGTGTTAGCTACCTAGCTAACCAAGGCAGAATCATTTGGTTCCGTGACCATGGTTTGACAAGTTAGCTAACTTATAAATATATATTCTCATGAATCACGTCAACCCGTTTTTGGGACAGCGGGTACCATCGCTTCTTGCTTGTGGCTAGGCCAACCCGCATCCCCATTGTGAGTTGGCCACGTCCAGCTCACGTTTCCAATAAATCACCGGGCAGCTGCACCACTGTCCTCGGTCTATGAGTGCGACGCGTAAAGCCAGAGTCATCGGAGCCCTGTATTAGTTTGTTTGTAACTCTACAGGTTGCTAGGTTGTTAAAACGTTGCTGTGGTGTCTGTAAATGTACGTCTCATGCGCCTGTTAATCACTTGTCGGCGAGTTGGTGAATAAGCTGCGGTTCTGTGAAAGATCTCCGTGAGTTGTATTAGTCGTCATCTTCGTGCCATGAAACTCATCTAGTTGGACAAACCGCCTATGCAGTTTCCGAAGTGTTGACCGCATTGTCTTTATTTTCAGCTAGTAACAGATAATGTGGACTACTGGTGTCAAAATCCACCGCACTTTACTCGTTGCTTTGAGGATACAATATTGGGAACAAAACATTGAGGAACTGACCTGAAGCTTCCAGCTTTAACGGAATGTGAAACTGTCAAAATGTGTATTGCTTTGTATATTTCTGTTCCCTGATCTTTGTTCTATTATTTCATACTATAGGAGAGTGAAGATGGCGTAGGTGAAGGTGAGTGACCGCTCAACAGTCATCAACCTTCTTAAACATGCAAAACTGGTTTTATCTTGTTCTTGCTCAGGCAAATGGCTCACTACTATATACTGTCTACAGGAGCCTTTCTCAACCCTGGTGCTAAGGGACCCCCTGCCCTGCATATTCTAGATGTTTCCCTGCTCCAACACACCCAATTCAAGTGATTGGGTCGTTATCTGGATTCTGCAGAGCTTGATAACGACCCATTCATTCGAATCAGGTGTGTTGGAGCAGGGAAACATCTAGAACGTGCAGGACAGGGGGGTCCCTGAGGACCAGGGTTGAGAGAGGCTGGTCTACAGTCAAGTGTAGGCAAGTTCTTGAAGGAACTTGATGAACAACCAAGCACAGCAAGCTGTTATATTCACTGCCTCTGTGAATGCCTGAATAGACTAGCAGATTGACTGGATCAACATTTGTTTTCCTGTTTTGTTTTTCTCCAGCTGTTCTTTCTGACTATGAGAGCGCCGATCCTGAAGAGAACGGCTCCCATTCAGAGGTGAGAAGGACATTATGGCTTCACAGGGATTTAGGGAAAACTCAGGTTTTGTTGCACAATTTGTCCGGGTGCTAACGGTGTCTTGAGCTTCTCTGAATGTTCTCCAGGAGTCGGGTCATGCAGAGTGAGGAATGTAGCCATACAATCTGTGTTCTAATCAGGGATCTCCTCCAAATCCATTTTCAAAACATGGTTTGAGAGTGGTGATTCTTCTGAGGATGTTCCGAGTATAGACTAGTCTAGAAATGTCTAGAAATGTCAACGGTGTAGCTACCACCCCCCCCTGGTGGGGATTTATGGAGCTGCATGAAACGATGGATTATGAAATGGGACTTTTATGTAATGGCCCTGCAGCAGTGTCATGTTATGCAAATACAAAGCCCTAATATCAAGAGGGCCTGACTCTTGTGCTCAATTATAGTTGTACTGCATAACTGTGTTTGGTAGACGGTCTAAACGCCTTAAGTAGCTTCCTGTTGGTCAAGCTTGTGTTTCCATTCGATAATCGGAATTGTCTCCAGGATAAAACAAACAAAAGTATTTGAATCTCAAACAAGAGGAGCACGTTGAGTGACGCTGTCGTTCTTTCCCAGGGTGGAGAGGATGAGGAGGGAGGTGAACACTTCAGCGATGAAGAGGAGGCCAAAGCTGCCACAGAGCCCAAGGCTGCCCCAGAGGAAGCCCCTGCTGCCGTGGAAGGAGAGGAGGAGGGAGATGGAGAGGGGGAGGGGGAGGAGGAGGAGGAGGAAGTAGAGGAGGAGGAGGAGGAGGAGCAGCAGGAGCAGGGGGACACTAAAGAGTTGAAGTTGGAGGAGAAGGGCAACCTGTCCGGAGAGAGACAGAGTGGGGATGGACAGGTGAGGTCAGACGAGCGAGTGGAGGGGGTGACGAGAGCTCGTCCATGCCCCTGGTTTTGTTTTCATCCTCCCTGCTACCTTTTGACATGTATCCTGTTCCTCCTCCTGCTTCCAGGAGAGCACAGAGGACCCGGAGAACCAGCTGGGGGGTAAACCAGGCCAGAAGCTGGACGACGACGAAGACAGGAAGAACCCCGCCTACATCCCTCGCAAGGGCCTGTTCTTCGAGCACGACGTCCGAGGCCACGCCCCCGAGGAGGAAAGGTAGCGGTTGCCATCGTTGCCTCGCCTGCACACATTCTAACGCCCACGGTTCAATTCCCATGGCCGCTAACGAACGTGTTTGCCGGTCGCCAGGCCAAAGGGTCGTCACAGGAAGCTGTGGAAGGACGAGGGGCGCTGGGAGCACGACAGGTTCCGCGAGGAGGAGCAGGCGCCCAAGTCACGTGACGAACTGGTCGCCGTCTACGGTTACGACATCCGCAACGGAGGAGGGTCAGGTGACCGGTCGTACCGGCAGCGCAAGCCCAGGTGGGAGCGCCGCCCATAGCACTCTTCCCTACGATAAGGGGGGGGGGGGGTGTGTTCTAGTCCCTAGGACAGGGGGGTGTGTTCTAGTCCCTAGGACAGGGGGGTGTGTTCTAGTCCCTAGGACAGAGGGGGGTTTGTTTGACGGGAGAGTTCCCGGTCCCTAACTGGCTGCTCTCGTCCCCAGACACAGCACGTCCCCCGTCAGGGACAAGCGCTGGCGGGACGGGGGAGAGAGGCCCGTACGTACCTCCTGGCAGGGGTCCACCCGCAGCGCCCCCCCGGCCGTGCCCCTGCACCCCCCCGGGCCCCAGCCCTCCGCGCCCCCCGGCTCCCAGCGCAACAACACCACCAACAGCCACCCCAAATCGTCCCCACACCCGGCACCCTCCAGGGGTTTCCAGGGCAACCGGCCCAGCCAGGCCCACGCGCAGCACCGGAGCGATCCCCGGGCCAGCTACAGGAGTCCCGCCGAGACCACCCATTACCGGAACCTCCCGGGGGCCGACGGGGACCGCGCTGGGGGGCCCCGGGGCCACGGCTGGGGGCAGCAGGTGGAGCGCAGCCCCTCGGTGGTGGTGGAGGACGTCCGCAGCGAGGAGGACGAAGAGCATGCGTCCTCCGCCGGCGTAACCACAGCAACCACCACCACGTCGTCGTCGCAGCAGTCCGGGTTTCACCACCACGGCAACAAGGCCGAGCGGGACTCGGGGCCGGCCTCGTTGCCGCGGAGACCCGAGCAGCGGGCCGGGGGAGGGGCTTCCGGCGCGGCGGAGCCGGCGTGTCCGGCGGCGCGCGACGCCTCGCCGCCCCCCGAGAGGCCGGTGGAGAGGAAGTCGTACTCCCTGGCTCGCAGGACTCGCTCGCGGCCCGCAGAGCTGGGGAAGCAGGCCTCCCTGGAGGAGCCCCCCCTGGCCCCGGCCCCCGCAGCCCCCGGGGGGGGCAAGGGCGAGGGCTGGCAGGGCCCGGCCCAGGGCCAGGGCCAGGGGGATGGGCCGGGGCTGACGGGCCTGGATCAGGACCTAGCCAGACTGAGCCTGGCGGGGCAGAACTGGGGGCCCAACCCTCACTCCTACCTGCGCGCAGAGATGAGGGGTGAGGATCCTCTGTCTAACTCTCTCTCCTCAAACTGCCTCCCTCTCTTTCTCTCTCTCTCGATCTCTCTCTCTCGCTACTCCCTCTCTCGCACTCCCTCTCTCGCACTCCCTCTCTCGCTACTCCCTCTCTTTCGAACGCCCTCTCTTTCGAACGCCCTCTCTTCCTCTCTCTCGCCCTCTCAGTTCAGTTCAGTGGGCTTTATTGGCATGAAAAATGTTCATATTGCCAAAGCAACGGTGGAATAACAGAAATATTCTTTATATATACTTAGATTTCATACACTCCCATGCAGATAGACACACACGGTAGTTAAACATATACATGCCCCTCTCTCTCTCTCTTTAAATATAACTGTACTCTCCATTTCTCTCACTAACTCTTTACTCTTAATCCATGTTTGTGTCGTCCCCGTTCCTCCCCCCGTCGTCAGGTATCCCCAGCCCCATGCACGTGTCCGGGGCACCCCCCCAGTACCCCAACATGGAGGAGCTGGGGGTGGGGGCCAGCCGGGCCAAGCGCTACTCCTCCCAGCGCCAGAGAGCCGGCCCCGAAGCGGCCCCGCTGCACATTGGCGTCATGGAGGGCCACTACTACGAGCCCAGTGAGTACCTGGCCAGAGCCACTAGGGGGAGCCAGCAGGGGGGGCTGCAGGGTGATGGGAGAGCCACAGGTCTCACAGGGACTAGACAAGGCGGAGAGCAGAAACCCTGTAGCGCCGCCCCTGGTGGAGAGCCTGTTAGGGAACTAAGCGTGTTGGTAAATGTTGTGTCTCGATCTTGTGGAGAACTGGGAGTTTGTTAAGAGCAGTGGTTCTTAACCCTGTCCTCCCTGTCCTCAGGTCACCCTGTCCTGCATGTTTTTGATGTTTCCCTGCTCCAACACACCTGATTCAAATGAGTGGGTCGTTATCTAGCTCAGCAGAAGCCTGGTAAAAAAACACGCATTTGAATCAGGTGTGTTGGAGCAGGGAAATATCTAAGACATCCAGGACAGTGTTCACTGAGGACAGGGTTAAGAACCACTGGTTAAGAGAGATTTTTTTTTCCTTCTGTGGTTTTTCTTGCTTGTGGTCTACTGTGGAGCGATTTTAGGTCGTCTGTCACACGTAGTAAAGAAAATGCTGATTGGGTCATCTTTCTGTCCCACAGTGTCGTACCAAGGACCAATCTACGCGCACGGGGATAGCCCCGCCCCTCTGCCGCCCCAGGGCATGCTGGTCCAACCGGAGATGCACCTCCCCCTCCCTGGGCACCCAGGTGAGCGGAACCCCCACACTGGCTGGTGTGTTTGAAAACAGCCACGGTCAACCAACAGCTCTGCAGTTCAGAGCAGAACCTCCTCATCATGTCTAATCTGTCTCCTCCCTGCCCCCAGGTCTGCACCCCCACCAGTCAGGGGCCCCCATGCCCAGCCCCGGCCTCTACGCCTCCCCGCCCGTCTCCATGTCTCCAGGACAGCCCCCCCCTCAGCAGCTGCTGGCTCCGCCCTTCTACCCTCCTCCCGGGGTCATGACCTTCAGCAACACCAACTACCCCTACCCCGCTGGGGCTAGTCTGCCGCCCATGTTCAACCCTCAGGTAGGGGAGCCTGCAAACAGCACGTCTGGACAGGCCCTGGAGAGCTGTGCTTTCCTGCACTCCAACACATTGCAATTCTAACTAATTCCAACACATTCCAATTTCAAAACATTCCAATTCTACCTAATTCCAACACATTCCAATTTCAAAACATTCTAATTCGAACTCATTCTAAAACATTCCAATTCCAAAACATTCCAATTCTACCTAATTCCAACACATTCCGATTCCAAGACAGCAAACGTTTATCCAGATGAAGAGTGGTGTATGTGTAGCTTGCTTGTGTGTGGACCTCCTTCAGGTCTCCTTTAATCACACATCCAGGGTCATCTAACCCAGTCTCTCTCTCTCCCTCCCCCCCTCCTCCAGTCCCAGGTGTACGGCGGGGTGACCTACTACGACACTGTACAGCAGCAGGCCCAGCCCAAGCCCTCGCCCCCCCGCCGGTCCTCCCAGCCCGTCACCATCAAGCCCCCGCCCCCGGAGATGGCCTTCGCCCCCGAGTGACTCCGTCACCCAACCAGCACCCAGGGGCTGGTGAGCACCTCTCCCTTCCTCCAGTGCACCTGTACTGGGTATCCACACCGGCTTGAGTACCCAGGAACAGGTTCCTCCTCTTGTCTCGGGGGTTCCGATGCTATTTTGCCCCCCCTCCCCAAGTTATGGGTCAAACACACCAAGCCAATCATGAGATGTTGATCATGTTTACTGCAGTTACAGCCCTAAAGATGATGGTCTTACTTCGTCTTCTAACCCTTTCCTCCCTCTCCCTTTCCTCCCTCCCTTCCTCCCCTCTCCCTTTCCTCCTTCCTCCCTGTCCCCTCCCTGTCCTCTCCCTTCACTCCCTCCCTCCCCAGGACAGGGAGGAATGGGAAGGCCGCCCAGGTCCCCCCAGCCTGGTCTTCATCCTAGCAGGACACCGCAGGGAAGGATGGGGAAAACTGAAGTCGGTGGAGGGGTCTGCAATCAAGGACCACATGATGCGAATGAATGGATGAATAGACTTTTAGTTTCTTGTTTTTTGTCCCCACCCACCGTTTTATTTTAATTCCCCCAATTTCATGTTCTTTCCTTTTCTTTAAGAATTTTCATTTAGATGTTTGTGGGAGGAATTTGGACATAGATTTCAGGTTTACAAAAGATCAGTGTTTTTTTCCCCCACTCCCTATAACTGTGTTTAACTCTTGATGGTTTAGCAGTGACAGAGTTCTGTCTTAAAACCCTTATTAACCTTTTGGGAAAGTGTTTGTGACTAGTGTCATCATCATCAGCCTCCAGTGGGGCTGACATGGCAGTTCTGGGCTGGAAGCGATGCATGCCCCTCCTGAGAGGGGTGAGGTGTTACAGGGAGGGATGGCTGGGCAGGGAGGGAGGGAGCGAGGGTGGGCGCGCTTGGTTTCCGACCTCTCCCCACCCTGCTCTCACTCCACCAGCAGGGTCTGGGTGGTGTCTCATCAGTTATCAAACAGCCTACGTTAGCCGTACTTGAGTATCCTTGATAAGTTTATCAAGGATAAACTTAGCCTTGATAAAGGTGTTAAGTTGAACAAAAAAAAAAGGTTTTAAATACTGTTATTGAAGCAAATGTTTTAGTTACCAGCCATTCACTGTTATGTTATATATCTGTATATTCACTTCTTGCTCCACACATCATTCTAGATCTGTTTGTCATAGTTTCATTTACTAATGCCTATGTTTTTGTTCATTGATTATTTTATCTATCCAGATGGTGCTCACTTAGCTGATACCACAGTTGGATGTCAATATCTCAACTAGCAACGTTGCAACAGTCAGTTTAGTTGTTCTGGAACCTTCCACAAGAACGTTGCGCTGTGTCCGTGTTTCCTACGATGTAATACTGTATTCTTCCCAGAAACCTTTCCCCTGCCTGAATCTGGAGTGCTTGAGTGCTACTGCTTGGTGATAGATTTCTAATGTAAGTGTACATAGACAAATGTGTATATAAAAGCCTGTGGTTTGATAAAGCAGTAATATTACTACTACTATTACCAACCCCTTTATCAAATGAATCTCTTCTCTACTTAGATTGGGCAGGGATGTCTGACATGATTTCTGTAAAAGTTTTATGAGTGAGTGAACGGTCACAAGGTCACAACAATTAAACGAAACTTAAAAGGAAACCAGGCGTTCTCTGGCTTTTGAAATTTGAAAACCGTTGTAAGGATTTTGCTTTCGGAATCATTTTGTGAAATGTCAGCCTATCTTACCAGAACTGGAGCCCTTTGAAGATGTTGACCCAAGTGCTGATGTCACTGAATCTCCCCCCTCCATATAGAGAACTCAGATCTGATCCCACATGCACGTTTCATATATAGATATTGATTGTTAAAGCAGTTTATTTGATGACACTGGCTGCAACCTGTTAGTCTACCCAATAAGGGCACGGTATTTTAATTTGCTATGTATTTTTTATTCGTTAACCAGGGTCAGTATAAGTAAATTGAGCTGCATTTTAAAGCTACGCTGTTTAGAAAAGGCTGTATATATAATTTGAGATGTGGAAGAACGTTATCTGCCTTAAGGGTCTGGTTTTCATATCTGTTGAATTTGACCTGTCAGCACTGTGAGGGCGTGTTTGATTTTGATCCGGATATATTCAAGTGTTTTGTTTGTGGAGCAATTTTGTTGAGTCAGAGGAACAATAAACCAATCCAATAAAACATACTTTATTTTCTCTCCCTTTATTAGAGGTATACGCAATAAATACGTTAAAGATTTGGTTGGTTGCCCAGGCTTGTTTGTTTATCAGTTCTGTTTTCATGAGGCAGGTTTGCCTGGACTTATCCCCTCCCTTCCGGGCTTCCCCTGGTAACCTCGGTGTTTCACGTCACAACGCTGTGAGTTGTGGGCAAATCCCTCTGCCAAAGCTGACGTACCTTCTACATTTCATCATTTAGCAGTCATTCTACGAGCCTGGGGACACTGCAGGGGGCCAGGAGGCCATGCAGGAGACTCTGCTGTGAAGCCCTGCTCAGAAACACTACCTGTCTCTGTGCCAGAACTGACATCCCAAAAGGCTGCAATGTCACTCCCCTCTCTCTCCCTCTCTCATCCCCTCTCTCGGTTTCTCTCTCTCTCATCCTCTCTCTGTCTCCCTCTCACCCATTCTCTCTCATCCTCTCTCTGTCTCCCTCTCACCCATTCTCTCTCATCCTCTCTCTCTCACCCGTTCTCTCTCATCCTCTCCAAGTCAAAGCCACCATGCCACTCCAGTGACAGCTCCCTGGGCCTGTTGGCTGCTCAGCCCTCAGAGCCCGTCTCCTCCGCCAGACGTTGGTCTTCAAACCCTGCTCGCTCCTCAGACAGAGACAGCTAAACCAGGGCGACGGCAGCCTGAAAGAGACGCCCCATTTCAGACAAGGAAGACGGAAGACTGACCTTACAGGGTCACGTGACCAAGCGAGTCGCGTTTGAAAGGACGGTGAGAAGGGTGTGCAGGAATTCCGAAAGCTCCACACTGCCAGCAACTGTACATGAACGGGGTCAAACTCTGAATATTTCAGAGCCAGAAGGCTAAAACCTGAACTAATTCTCACTTCACAGACTGCGGCGGAAGCTGTCTTTGATCTCAGGCCAGGGTGAAATGTGTGTGTATTTCTGCTCGGAGTGAGGCCAGTCAAGGCCCTGTTTAAATTCAACTCCCTCTATCACTTGAAAGGTTAAGGAGTATTGTGGAGCAATAAAAGACAATTTGACACAAAACAAAACAAACATGTAGTATGATTAATAGTTGTGTGGTGAACTGAATATTTATAAGGAGAAGAACTATTAGTTCTACGTGACACGGTTCCCAATACAGTACTGTCTTTACCAATGCTTTATTGCCAAGCGAGTGCATCCATATAAATATTCATAGGGTTATAAAATAAAGGTTTCAGGAAGCACTTTGTGTGCACGTGTCTGTGCGTGCCTGAGAGTGTGTATGTAGTGTTGTGTGTGTATGTGGTGTTGTGTGTGTATTGGGTCCTTGTGTGTGATGCCTTCTGGCGTAGTGTGTGTTACAGATATTTATGTTGTATGCTGGTTCCAGCCAAGCTGCTGATCTTATCACGTGGGGTTGACCTCAATGGTGTTTTGTTTTTTAGATGTTTGATTAAACCAGCCTTTCTCAACCCTGGTCCTCGTTTAGATACATTAGTTACATGTATTTGAATCAGGTGTGTTGGAGCAGGGAAACATCTCAAACGTGCAGGATGGTGGTACCTGAGGACAGGGTTGGGAACCACTGCTCTAGAACATGCAGGATAGGAGGGCATTAGGACATGAGATGTAGAACTGTGGAACTACGGAATAAAAATGAAGTTGAAGCAAAAGTGCACTGCTGTTCATGTCCTTTTGGATGCTGCTAAAGCGTGCTCCCGTTCTGCTGCAGCGTGTTCGCCTGCACCCCCTCCTCAAGCTGCTGCTGTGCGAGAAGCTGGGATCGACAGTGGAGTCGACTGTGGTCGGGGGCGGCTGTGGATGGCAGCCATGTTGGTTATGTAACTGGGTGATGTGAAGAAATCCAACCATTGATGGTGTCTGAGTTCTAGCCGGTCTGTTATCGGTGATAAAACACTTCCCACTCAAAAAAGAATCAGCCATCATTTTCACACAAACCCCCCTGCCTCTCTAAAAATCTCACATTTTCTCTCACATGTTCCCTCTCTGTCTCTCTCCCCCCCCCCCTCTCTCTCTCCCCCTCACTATCTATCTCTATCTCTCCCTCTCTCTCTCCTCCACGTAGACTGTCTTCCGGTAGCTGTTTCTATGGCATCATGCTTTAATCCCTCTCTCAGCCCTGCTAGCTTGTTCCTTCTCTGAGTGCCCCCTTTCTCCTTAACCACCCCCTCTTTCCTCCACCCCCTCTTCCCTCCCTTCACCCCCCCCCATCCCATCCCTTCCCCCCAACCTCTTTCACTCCCTCCTCTCTTCCTTGCTGCCAGATGATTCCATCTCCATCGCTCTCCACCCCCCGTCTCTTCCCAGCATATCCACCACCCTCAGCCCACTCTCTCTGATTGGCCCCACCCCCCCTGTGTAACCTGGGGTATCTGGAAGCTTCAGATCAACTCTTCTCAACTTTCTTTTGTTTTCTTGTTCTATGCCTACCTTCATGTCTGAGTACATCTGTTTTGGATGGTGGTTAAGGTGACGGCGGTGTTTTGGTAACTGTTCGCCCCTCCTCACGAACGCGACCACATGGTCCTCGGGTGGGGCTGGCCGGCCCGCCAGCGTGCAGAAACATGATGGAGCAGAAGGATGTGTACATAGGCGTTCTGCATGAAATACATGAGTGTGTGTGTGTGTGTGTGTGTGTGTGAGTGTGTGTGTGAGTGTGAGGGGGGAGGGTGGTTCCACAGCTCATCCGTCCGCTTCCTGCAGAGTAGAGGATGTGTCTGCACGCAGCTGGTCGGTAAAGAGCCGATCCAAAAACGTCCCCAAAAATCGAGGAGCTAAATGATGAGTTCTGAGCTTCCTCCAAACGAGTCTGTTTGGCCGCCTGTGCGGGAAGAACATCTCGCTTGAAACAATTTCTTAAAATAATGGTTGTTTACTTCAATTGAGTCTCCAGATAAGCCATTTATACCACAACCAAGCCTAACTAGATTTATACCACAGCAAAGCCTAACTAGATTTATACCACAGCAAAGCCTAACTAGATTTCAAATCTGACGCTTTTCGCAGTGTGAGCTGTGACATGGGACATCAATCAACTTTTACTGAAAAGACCTTTATGAGTTCCTTCGTTTTCGTTTTCCTTCAGTGTGCCCCCCCCCCTTGCCTCTGAGGACAGTGAGCCTCCAGCCCCCCCCCCTTCAGCCTCTCCCTGTCTGTGTCAGTGTAGTGTGCTCTGGTTAATCATGCCTGAGCTTAATGACCTGTCACTCACTCACGCTCTCTCTCTCCATTTCTCTCTCTCTTTCTCACGCACACACACAGGCACACACACGCGGGGTGCGGACGGTCTCCCTGCACGGTGGGGGCGGGGCGGGGCGTGGTGGGGGGCGGGGCTTGTCATTGTCACCGTCATGGGCCAACGGCTGACAAAGAAAGCACCCTGACACCCTGGGTGATGTCACCAGCGCAGACCCCTCCCTCCCCTGTACTGCGTGTGTGGGTCTGTGTGTGGGGGGGTCTGTGTGTGTGTGTGTGTGGGAGAGGGTCTGTGTGTCTCAGTGCCTCTGCGTTGGAGTGTGTGTTACTTGGGTGTGTGTGTGAGAGAGAGAGTGCATGTGACAGGGCATTAACCCCAGGCATGATTCACAGCTCCTGTCACTGCCGCGAGCATCCACAGACAAACAGAACAGACTCATGAGAGACAGACGACATAGGAGGGATGATCACAGACCCACAGAGACCAGGCTGGGAAAACACACGGGTCACGGCTGGCTGTGTTCCCCTTCTGTCTGTCTCTCTGTCTGTTTGTCTGTCTGCCTGTCTGTGTATCTGTGTCTGTCTGTCTGTGTATCTGTCTGTCTGTCTGTCTCTCAGCCTGTCTGTCTGTCTGTCTGTCTGTCTCTCAGCCTGTCTGTCAGTCTGTCTGTCTGTCTGTCTCTCAGCCTGTGTGTCTGTCTGTCAGTCTGTCTCTCAGCCTGTCTGTCTGTCAGTCTGTCTGTCTGTCTGTCTGTCTCTCAGCCTGCTTGCCTGTCTGTCAGTCAGTCAGTCTGTCTGTCTGTCTGTCTCTCAGCCTGTGTGTCTGTCTCTCAGCCTGTGTGTCTGTCTGTCTGTCTGTCTGTCTCTCAGCCTGTGTGTCTGTCTCTCAGCCTGTGTGTCTGTCTGTCTGTCTGTCTGTCTCTCAGCCTGTGTGTCTGTCAGTCAGTCTGTCTGTCTGTCTCTCAGCCTGCTTGCCTGTCTGTCTGTCTGTCTGTCTGTCCAGCCTGTGTGTCTGTGTGTCTGTGTGTCTGTGTGTCTGTGTGTCTGTCTCTCAGCCTGTCTGTCTGTCTGTCTCTCAGCTTGCTTGCCTGTCTGTCTGTCTGTCTGTCTGTCTGTCCAGCCTTGACCTAATCCCCCCCCCCCCCCCCCCAGGAGCTTGGGGTTGTTCTGTTCTGGCGGAGGTCACACTCTGGTGTCACTATGGTGACGGGGACTGATCATGTCAGGAGTGGAGAGGAGAGATCATGTGGCCACTTCACCTCGACACTCATTGTCCAAAGGCCCGAGTAAACAAGTTTAGTGAGGACGTCAATGACATGATCTCTCCTCTCCACTCCTGACATGATCTCTCCACTCCTGACATGATCTCTCCTCTCCACTCCTGACATGATCTCTCCTCTCCACTCCTGACATGATCTCTCCTCTCCACTCCTCCTTTCCAGCGTTCTCCCACCCAGTCTAATACACAGCTGAGTGGTTGAGGTTGCATGTGCTGTGTGATTGGTGGTGGGGAGGAGTGCAAGGTGTGTGTATGTAATGTAGACAGTCATAAGCGGAAATCTCTCCAAGTCAACACTGGTGACTATGAAGCCAGCAGAACAGAGCAGTAACTAGCTGAGTAGGAGGACTGCCGGGAGGGTTGAGAGTGGCAGTTGAGATGCTTGTTGTGTGTAACCCTAACCCTTGTTCACGTTTTAGTCCTGACAAACTGCATTGTTTGACTCATCCATGCTGAGCTGGGAACTTGGAAGGAGTCTTACCAGCTGATCAACGTGTCTTTTGAAAGACACCGCGTCAATTTCAGATCTGATTATTGTTGTTATTATTATTGTTGTAGCACAGAACAGCAAGCAGAGGGGGGGGAGGGGGGGGGAGGACGACTCAGCACTCCCATCGTCAGGAAGAACTACGCTCTGGGAGGATGTGTGTTGCTTGTGTGGTTGTGTGTTTGTGTACCTGTGTGTGTGTGTGTGTGTGTGTGTTACAGGATAGCAGTGGAGCCCCTGTGAGAATCTGAGGATAATGTGGTTGATGCCGGAACAGTCCCAGATACTGTCCTCTGTGGATGACTGTGTTGTCTTAGCCTACTGTCTGTTTGTGGGTGTTTGTGTGAGTGTGTGTTTGTGTGTCAGCGGGGGTTCAGGAGGGCAGTATGGAAGAGGACAGCATTGTGACAGCGGCTGGGGAGGTGTGTGTGTGTGTGTGTGTGGAAGGGGGGGGTCCAGATGAGTCATTGCAGATGTGTCCATCACTGGAGTGAGTGACAGAGCATGTGCAGTATACACCCACAGTCATGTGTCATCCTGCTGATCATTTCACACACACACACACACACACACACACACACACACACACACACAGACATGAGACATGACAGATGTGGTCAAGCCATAGTCACGGCAGCACTATACCGGCTAAGAGAGAGTGAGGATGAAATCATTAAGACGCACGCATACATGTAAGCCTTGTGTGGTTACTGGGACTTAACACGTCCCTGTAACATATAAACATGGTATCGACTGTTTAAGAACAGGCAGCTGATGAACTCAGATGTTGAAGCGGTCAAAAACAAAGAAAAGTCAACAGTCATTCAACTGAAGCCAGTGAATGTGTTGTCAGTCTTAGAAATACAGTCAAATTGAAAGTAAAAGTGGTCATGTTAGGGTCACAGAGATTGAGGGAGATTCCACCAGGAAACTGGCAAAGTGAACAAAAAATAAGACTAAAAGCAAAAGACAGATATTCAGAAAGCAGAAGTTGAGGCAAGTGAGACATGGAGAAACCCAACCACAACTCTGCGTCACCATTCCACCCTTGACAACTTTCCGTAGTAACCAAAACGTTTCTGTTTGTTGGTCTATGTCTTCCCCAGAAAGCCGAAAGTTACCCGCGGTTTGGTAACTCGGGTGACCCACGCAGGCCGAGCGGCCGGCCAGCATCCTGGTCCTCTGGTGGTCACGCTACGTGGTGTCAGGTGACCCTCTCAGCTGCGCCGACCAGCTGGCCTGAGGCGGAGACGAGCCACTGTTGACAGCTCGTGTAGCAACATCAGGTTACCCCCTGTCATAGCTGACACGGATATCAGGTGACCAGTCATCTTCCCCTGTTTACTTTCTATACTTTTCTTTTCTCTTCACTCGCTGACTTAATAGAGACTTTGTGGTGATTCCCCCAAGCCAGACTCAGGATGTGACTTCTGTTTTGTTATTGATTCGCTCGTGTTTCGCGTGATGGGGTATTGATGTGTGTGTCTCCTGTCAGTGTGCTGGTACATGGTGGGGTCTTGGTTCATGGAGTGAGTCGGGCCTGACATGCCTCTCTACTGTATGGGTCTGCCAGATGGACATGACTCCCTGTGGGGGCTTGGGACTGTGTGTGTGTGTGTGTGTGTGTGGCTGTGTGAAAGAAATGGAGAGAAATAGACTAACAACACTTGGCATGGTATCCCAACTGTGGTTCTAGAAGGCTTGGGTGTGTGTGTGTGTGTGTGTGTGTGTGTTCCTTCTTGTCAGTCAGGGCAGCGTGAAAGCCCTGTCTCCACAGGCCTCATGGATGAGCTAAAGAAGAGGCGATGATGTCATCGCTGGGAAAGACAACAGAACAATAAGAGGGATTGTCCAAGACGTCGCCCTCCTACTGCTACAGACCTGCCTCTACTCTGCCTCCTACTGCTACAGACCTGCCTCTACTCTGCCTCCTACTGCTACAGACCTGACTCTACTCTGCCTCCTACTGCTACAGACCTGACTCTACTCTGCCTCCTACTGCTACAGACCTGACTCTACTCTGCCTCCAACTGCTACAGACCTGACTCTACTCTGCCTCCAACTGCTATAGACCTGCCTCTACTCTGCCTCCAACTGCTACAGACCTGCCTCTAATCTGCCTCCAACTGCTATAGACCTGCCTCTAATCTGCCTCCAACTACTATAGACCTGCCTCTACTCTTCCTTCAACAGCTATAGACCTGCCTCTAATCTGCCTCCAACTGCTATAGACCTGCCTCTAATCTGCCTCCAACTGCTATAGACCTGCCTCTAATCTGCCTCCAACAGCTATAGACCTGCCTCTAATCTGCCTCCAACTGCTACAGACCTGACTCTACTCTGCCTCCAACTGCTATAGACCTGCCTCTACTCTGCCTCCAACTGCTACAGACCTGCCTCTAATCTGCCTCCAACTGCTATAGACCTGCCTCTACTCTGCCTCCAACTGCTATAGACCTGCCTCTAATCTGCCTCCAACTACTATAGACCTGCCTCTACTCTTCCTTCAACAGCTATAGACCTGCCTCTAATCTGCCTCCAACTGCTATAGACCTGCCTCTAATCTGCCTCCAACTGCTATAGACCTGCCTCTAATCTGCCTCCAACAGCTATAGACCTGCCTCTAATCTGCCTCCAACTGCTATAGACCTGCCTCTAATCTGCCTCCAACTGCTATAGACCTGCCTCTAATCTGCCTCCAACTCCTACAGACCTGCCTCTGCACTCCATAAAAGTATCATCCTCCCGTTTATTTCATATGAAACGGAGTTTGTTGCCAGTTGTTCCTGACTGTGTTTTGCTGAGACACCAACAGACTCGACAGCCCAAAGTCCAGAGGTGTTGAACCCTGGTCCTGTGGGTCCACGGTCCAGCCTGTACTGTCCTGCATGTTCTAGATGTTTCCCTGCTCCAGTACAGCTGCTTCAAATGCATGCTCGTTACCAGGCTTCCACAGAGCTTGATAACTACCCATTCATTTGAATTAGGTGTGTCGGAGCAAGGAAACATCTAGAACATGAATGGCCAGTGTGACCCGTGGACCTGGATTGAACACTCGTCTTTAGAGGTTCTCTACCAGCCTCCGCCCGTGAACTGGGGGAACACAGTGACCTGCAGTCTGTGTTTACCAGGACTGCCCGACCAGAGGTCTTCCATGCAGCCTGGGTTGTGTCCCAGAGGGATGCCAGCCCTGCATGCAGGAGCTGAGTGATCAGAGCGTGGCAGGAACAGGAGACCGTGGTTAGACTCAGAAACAGCTCTTGTGCAACTCAGAGTGTCTCATTCCAACCTGCTGTCCAGCTGATCAACAGCAGCGTAAGGCCAACGGGAACCCACACTAGAACGATGTCACAGCACACACACACACACACACACACAGGGGTACGCACTCATGTGCACCCATTTTTGTCTCTGTTAGGAAGCGTGATTGATGTGAATGACTCACTGTAGGCCTATTGTGATCCACAGGCCCTCTCAGCTCAATACCCTTCAATGTATACCCAATAATTACTATTCCAAAAATACCCTCGGAGTGATTTTCTGTTCTCAGTCAGGAACACAGAAGCTGCCATGCACACCGAACACCAGAGAGAATATGGAGCAGAATTAGAGGTAGTTTTCACGATACACTTTCGGAAAATGATAAATCTCTCTCTCCCCCCCCCCCACCCCCCCACCACAACACACACACACACACACTTTTAATTAAGTAAATTACATTTAATAGATGGCCCACCCACATTTGAAAACAAACCCACTCCTGGTCTGAATGTTTGGGAATACTCATTTGTCCAAACTCTACTCAGAATAGCCTACTTCCACTTATACTTAGCAAATGGTTTTGCTATTAAATATGTACTACATTAAATTAAGAGAACTAATACAAGTCAACAGTGATCAGAAGATTGCTCTATGATAAATAATGAATCTATAAAACAGTGCGTTTAACCAACTGCTTTAAAATACGGAGTTGACTTCCAGCCACTTGTATCAATTATTCATTTGTGAACCTCTTGATTTTGGCATGTTGCTAATGGTTTCAACCATACCTACTGTTAAAACGATTCACCCAGATGGGCCCTAAAGCTGTCGAAAACAGCTTGCAACCACTGGCAGGTCTTACCGCCTGTCCCTGTCTAATAGCCCAGTCTGAGAAATAACACCGGCCCATTAGGATTACGGTCCTTAAAGATACTCGAGTTTATTTAGAAGGGTAGCTTTTGACTAGTTTTGAGCTTTAATCTGTTTACGTTGGCAGCAGAGGGTAGCAGCTGCAGTTGGGTAAAGTGGACTACAAACAGAAGCGACCGCGCAACTGCAGCGGGAGAGGGAGAGAGAGAGAGTGAGAGGGGGGGGAGGGGGAGAGAGAGGGCTGGAGGAGACGTGTGAGTGCAAAGCAGTCCCGAGCACAACACATCCACACACCCCTGAAGGGTGTGAGTGTGACAGAGAGCGAGAGGGAGGGGTAGCGTGTTTCATAGTCAATTCTCAAACCCTCTGAATAATCGCATTGCCTTCGAACGGAGAACTGGAGTCGGACGCGATTCGCACTTACGGAGAGACACCAAGCCCGTCGTCTACAGCCACACTGCAGCAGATTGTAGGCTACCGACGCCAGCATAGAGACCCCCCCATTCATCAATGGAAGCGACGGTCATCTCGGCATAGGCGGATCGTAATTTAGTGGGAAAGAGGCGGTTGAGGAGCCCGCTAAACAAGCCCTGCTGTTCTCCTTATCTTGTATTTCCATTTATCTAATTACGGTCCGGGTAGAGACTTGTTTTCGGCGCCTTGTTTTTACAATCCACAGCACGCGAGGCACCCACTGGTCTGACTGCACCTGGCGCTTCAGACCCAGCACGACTGGATTTTCAAAACGAAACACGGTTTTCACGCGCGACCGTGGAGGGACTGCAGAAGCGAAGGAGAAGACGTTTCGGGGAGAGGTTTGTTGTGGAGCAGTTTAAGCGTTGGGTTTTGGGCAGAAACCCGTGCCCAGCCAAAGCTCTCCTGTGTGAAAGCTTCTTTTAATCGTGATTTGGCAAATGGGTTAATTTTTTCCCCCCGTACAAGAACGTAGGCTACTACTGCAAGGAGCAATCATTGTGTACGCGTGGTATAGGTTGTAGGCTATAATGTAGTGTCAAACGTGCCTGAAGTTTCTACCTACATTTTTAGTTTACAATCAATCATCATCGATACAAGGCCTTGAAGCGGGACACATCAAAATGCCGGCCGGAATGAAGCCTCTTGAAAAGTTTTTGAAGAAACAGACCACTGCTCTCACCAGAGCCGGTGGCTTCGGGGACAAGGCGACCGGTACGAGCGCATCTCGGCGCCGAGCCAGTCTTTCCCGTGTCGTTCCGTTTTTCAGGGAGACCTCACCAGAGAGCGGCCCGGCCAGAGAAGTGTTCAGTCCGGATTCGGAGGAACCGCCGTGCTGGCCGTCGGCCACCGCCGACATCCGGAGCCCGTCACTGTCCAGTGATGAGCAGAGTTCCGAAGCGAGTCTGGAAACGAGTTGGACCCCGCTGCCCGCGGACACACCGGACAACGTCGCTCTAGCGCTGCTGGACAGCGTTGCGGGGAAACGATACGGCAACTGTACAGGTAAACAGACCTTCTCAGCAAGAATATATTTGTCAGCATCTAAAAACGTGGTTGATTGGGTTTAGACAAGCAGCAAGTTAATGGCGCTCGTTTGAAAAAACATCTTTAAACGGTGTCATTTTGGTTGCACGCATTGCCGTATACAATCCACATCGCAGCGTCTGCACATTTGAACATGCCCAATTTGAGGGATAGGCCCATAGACAATATAGGCGGTAGTCATGCTGTACAGGATTGTATAAGGTATACAAATAAAGTATTTTCACACTAAGAATCGCCAGTATGCATTCAATAGCCTATAATGGTTCAAATTGCAACGAGGAAGGTGCGTAATCTAGTGCACAGTGGTCGAAATGAAAGGTTGTTATTATGAGAACACACCACATCTCTCACGCCAAATAAAAAGACGTTCACACCTGGGTTCTGCCTCTGCGTGTACGTTTTATTAACATTCGGACACGGTGCATATAGTCGGTGTATTAAAGCCCGTGGCTTTGATGTTAAAATGGCCTTTGATGATGCAGCCATGAGAAGTACGAGCCCACCGCCCCCCCCCCCCCCCTCCAATCACACGCAGGCGCGCGCACACAACATAGACACTCACTGGGCCCTCCTGCAGTTATTTATTAATAAAAAAAAAAAAACGAGGTCATGATTGTCATCGTAAAATACAAATTCTCTTTTGGCAGGGAAATGGCTGACACACTAAGTTGAGGCTGGACTGTAAAGTGATGTCAGAGGCTGGTTTGCAGAAACGATAGCGATTGCCTGATTTAATACTGAATCACAAATGCACTCTATACTCCCATCAGAATCCATCAGAATACTAAACTGCAAACTCGAACACAATGGCTGCTCCATTACAGTCTCTCAGAGTTCAAGTTGGCTGTTCCAGTAGTGAGAACCCTTGGTTGCTGAGCCAGGCCCCAGCACGATCTGTAATCTAGCCCTTAAGAGTTTGTCCTAAACACGGCTCAGGACACATGGTTGGCCTGGAGCCAGACAGCTCAGAGGAACGTCCGCAGCAGCAGGAGATGTTAGGAGAGCAGTTTCGCTGTCGTGCTGAAGATGTGAGGCTCCTAAGGACTCCCTCGCAGCTCTGCAAAGGCCTTCCAGCCCGGCAAGTGTATCAACATTCAACCTTCCCCGGTCTGAACCGTGACTAGCAACAACTGAATAACTCGCTCTTAATCTGGGTAGGATTCCTCAGGGACCATCACAGCGGTTGACTATCAATATTTTCTGTGTGTGTCATTTGACATGCTGTATTGGACAGTTGAAGTGAAGTGTGACAGGGAGGGCAGGGAGAAAGACAGGGGGATGACATGCAGCAAAGAGCCCAGGCCGGATTCGAACCCGGGTCGCTGCGGTAAGGCCCCAGCCTACATGGTACATGCATGAATCCGGTGAGTTATCAGTAACTAAAGTACTGGAACTGAAGGTCTCCTGGCCAGCCTTTCAGCCAACCAGCCAGCCCAGCCAGCCAGACAGCCCAGCCAGTCAGCCAGCCAGCCAGCCAGACAGACAGACAGACAGACAGACATCCAGCCAGTCATCCAGCTAGCATCAGGATCAGAAAGCTAGCCTCGACAGACTCAACCTGCTGTAGTCTCCTGTGGAGCTCTGCCACCCCAGTCCCGTCCTCTAATTCAGATCGCATCGATCCCTCCCATCGACTTACGATGTGGATTATGCTGCGTGACACTGCTTGACAGACTCTCGTCCCCTGAGATCAACAGACTCCTGCGGCTCAGCTGGAGCAACGGTACCCCCCCCGCTGGGCTGGTCTCAGCACAGCCCACAACCATCACCAGATCAGTGGTGAACCAAGTAGGTGGGTCGGTGGAAGGATGACCCGTGTTTGGAGGCGCGTTTGATGTGGACCCTGAGACCTGCCTGGGTTGTTTGTTTCGGACTGAAGTTCCCTCCAGACTCAGAGAGGCTGCGTGGGTGTGTTCCTTGGTTTCTAGCGTGTTCCGACACATCTTGGTTCTAGTTGCTATGGGCAGGCTGGCTTTCATAATCCGAGGTGTTAGGACTGGGTGGGAATAAAAACAACTTCTTGGTGCACAGTGGCTCTCCTGGTTCCCTGTTTAAGGAACCTAAAGGATCACTGGGAACGGATGTGGCTTTCATGGGCTCAGTGTGTCGGGATCTGATGAACGTACGGGTTGAATTCAGTTTCCGCTGCTCCTGCAGCACTTCTCGAAAACACATCCTCGCGCAGTGAGTTTTCCCATGATGCATTGCAGTCTGAGGCAGTGCAGGTCCTCGTGACCTTGCCCTGACCTCTGCTCCCTGCCTGGGGTCAGGCATGCCTAACAGACAGACTGAGCGCGCTCACATTCCAGCGTCTGTGCAGCCTGGGGATCCAGCCTGTCAGAATCAGAACATTCCGGACTGATTTTCAATTAGTCCTGTCACGTTATCAGTTACAAAGAGATTTCTTTGGCTCGGTGGATCTGCCAGTAAGTCATGGCGATAACAACAAACGACATTGTTTAAAGTATGTGGGACAAAATGGAGGGCCAACGTTTTGATTTAAAAAGCGTCTCAGGTTGGATTTGTTTTCCACACTCAGTGAGCGTTGCTGTGGCGACGGAGGAAGGTGTTGGGGTGTGTCCAGACGTTCTTCTTTATCTGATCGTTCTGTGGGAATCTTCTTCAGGGGTCCGGGTGTGTTGCCCCTGGCGCCCCTTCAGATAGCTGACACGTTTACCGTCCGGCTCAACCTGTTTCTCCCGAGTCAGTCAGAATAACCTGCGCTCACCGGAAGGTTCTAGAACCCGCAGTCAATCAGGGAATCTGTGGTAAAGCGTCATTAATCTGGGATTAGGAGGTGATGATAGCATTGCAGACAGAGTAACCCAGCTGCAGGAGTTGTGAAGCAGAAATGAATTTAGGGATTATAGATTTAGGTTAGTCTCAATCCAGTTTTTTAAATTTATTTAGTCTCGGTGAGGATTGTTTGTTTGTGTGTGTGTCTATGAGTGATCGTGTGTGTGTATTGTTTAACGTATCAGAAAGGTCAGGAATTGAACCCTGGCCACCATCACACCTCCAGACGTCACCGCACTCGCTCAGTGTCCCCACCGCTGGGCCTGGACCCAGTCTAAACAAGGCACTACCCAGGGTGTGACTTGACTGCACCGAGTCACACCCTGGTGTTCCTTACTACAGCGCTCCTCCACGTTGAGCTCACACAGATCATGTGACTGTGTCACAGAAACGGACTCCGGGTCCACAGGAAGGCTGCGAGCTGGGAGGAGTGGCTGGCATCTGTCTCGGCATCAACCTGTATCGGTACACTGATCTGGCTGGCCACACCAGACAACTACTAACATGAACTGTGTGACTCACAAGGCCCCACTTCCTTGAGTGTGTGTGCGCGTGTGTGCACACACCTGCCTTCCAGGTGAGCAGAGATGATAAGTATTCTTGACAGACCCATAAAACCAGACAGTCCTTTCAAGGTCAGAGTTTGGAGGTCTTACATAACCATGTTTTGTTTGCAGTTGAGTTTTCGGATCTCTCTCGCATGCCCACACACACACACACACACACACTCACACACACACACACACACACACACACACACACACACACACACACACAGGCATGCCGAGACAGTGCTAATGCGTGGGCGGGCTACAAAGCAGATTTGAAAACAAAGACTCTTGTTCTGTGTAGAGAGACTGTGGTATGATTGGTTGGGACGCGTGAGGCAAGGTGGGAAACTACCTCGCAGGCCCATGTGACGTGTAGAAAGGGTTTGGAAAGGGATCATAACAAAAGTAAAGTCCCGGCTATTAACCCTTATCTTGCTCAACCACCAGACAGGCACCAGTCGGCAGGTGAAGAGCCTTCTCTCTCTGAACTACATCCTAAGTCTCCGTCAGCTGCTGAATCCAGGCAGCAAAGTGATGGAAATGAGAAACAAGTGAAGAGACGGGAGGGAGTGCAGATGTGACTGCATTAGGTTGTGTGTGGGAGGGATTCAGGTTTTTCTCTGGGAAAAAAAAAAGAATTGAAGGATTGAAAGAGAGATGGCTGCCCACACACTAGCCTACTTTTTGGCTTTATATAAGGAAAGTGCTCTCCTCTCCTACCCTCTCCTACCCTCTCTCCTCTCCTACCCTCTCTCCTCTCCTACCCTCCCTCCCTCCTCTCCTACCCTCTCCTCTCCTAACCTCCCTCCTCTCCTACCCTCTCTCGTCTCCTACCCTCTCTCCTCTCCTACCCTCCCTCCTCTCCTACCCTCCCTCCTCTCCTACCCTCTCTACTCTCCTACCCTCTCTCCTCTCCTACCCTCCCTCCTCTCCTACCCTCCCTCCTCTCCTACCCTCTCTCCTCTCCTACCCTCCCTCCTCTCCTACCCTCTCTCCTCTCCTACCCTCTCTCCTCTCCTACCCTCCCTCCTCTCCTACCCTCTCTCCTCTCCTACCCTCTCTCCTCTCCTACCCTCTCTCCTCTCCTACCCTCTCCTCTCCTACCCTCTCCTCTCCTACCCTCTCTCCTCTCCTACCCTCTCCTCTCCTACCCTCTCTCTTCTCCTACCCTCCCTCCTACCCTCTCCTCTCCTACCCTCTCTCCTCTCCTACCCTCTCTCCTCTCCTACCCTCTCTCCTCTCCTACCCTCTCTCCTCTCCTACCCTCCTCTCCTACCCTCCTCTCCTACCCTCCTCTCCTACCCTCCTCTCCTACCCTCTCTCCTCTCCTACCCTCTCCTCTCCTACCCTCTCTCTTCTCCTACCCTCCCTCCTACCCTCTCCTCTCCTACCCTCTCTCCTCTCCTACCCTCTCTCCTCTCCTACCCTCTCTCCTCTCCTACCCTCCTCTCCTACCCTCCCTCTTCTCCACTCCGCTCCTGTCCTGTGGCCCACGCACCGGGACCTCTCAGAGTAGGTAAGCAGCAGCAGCAGTGTGTGTGTGTGTGTGTGTGTGTGTGTGTGTGTGTTTATTTGAGAGAGAGAGTTGGAGAATGTGTCAGTGCCCGCATGGAGAGCGGAGAGCTCTTCAGCACCTGTTCACATGGCAACCAGCACTCTCTGAGGTTAGGAGTGAGAGTGGGAGGACGAGAGGGAGGGAGGGAGAAAGTAGCGAGGAGGGAAGGAAGAAGCTAAGTGTTAGAGAGAGAGAGAGAGAGAGAGAGAGAGAGAGAGAGAGAGAGGTGAGGGGCAGAGGAGAGCTTTCTGTGGGGAACACGTTCACCAGGATAGACCCCACATGGCCTCTGAGATCCATCGGATCTCAATAGATTTTAAACTGTGATTTTCTGTGTTGTTCTAGACTGTGGATTCACTGAATGTGTTGTGGCGGTGGTGTAAAAACAACAGTCACCCATGTAGCATGGGAACGCACAGTCATTCACTCATTACAAACCACAAAACCGACAAAGTTTGTTTCCAGTGAGAGATGACCGACCTCCCTTCATGGTTCACATGATGCGATGTGATGCGACAGGAAGGGTAGCGCCTGCATGCCACATTAGGTACACACACACACTCACTCATGCACACACTCACACACACACGCACACACATGCAGATGGGCCCAGGGCATGCTGGGAGTGCAGGGCACTGCGGCTGGTCCAGCAGGGATTACAACCTGGGCCGAGTGTGTGTGTGTTGATGTTGGCATGGGTGGAATCTGTAGCTCTGATTGGTGGAGTGTGTGTGATCTGTAGCTCTGTTTTCTGGACATCTGCTCTGTTTCATGTGAAATGGTGAACGTGTTTGTTTTGGGCCTGGTGTTCATTTGCATGTGTATGGCTCTGCCGTGCCCGTGTATAGCTGTGTGCACGTGTGTGTGCACGTGTGTGTGTGTGCACGTGCGTGTGCATGTTTGTGTGTGTGTGCACGTGCGTGCAGGTCACAGGGTCAAGGCCAGGCATGCACCAGATTGGAGTAACAAGCGACAACAGTGTGTCTGTTGAGGCGGGACTCTAAAGATAAGGTGACCATGGAAATGGGATTGCTATCGCAGTTTATATAACTGTTTGTGTTTCGGGAGGGCCAGACTATTCTATCTGTCTGTCTTTCAACAGTCTGGCCTTCCATCACCTTCACCCTCCACTTCCTGTTCAGAAACCAGCAGAAAGACAGAGGGAGTGTGAAAGGAAAGAGGGAGGACCAGCCTGGTTCAAGGCTGTATGTGCCATTCTGCTCTACGCATCCAAGCTGCCCTGGCCAGGGCTTGGTTTCCTCTCCCTCCCTGCCCTCACTTTCCTTCTCTCTCTCTCCTCCTCCTCCTCTCCTCCTCTCTCCCTCTCTTCCTCTCCTCTCAGACATCCACACGTGACTCGTTGATGAGGCGCTCCTTCACAGAGCGCTGAGCCATGAGCGCACCCGGACAGAGTCCTCTGTGCGGACGTGTGCGTGCGATCTCTGTTTACGAGTGTGTGTGTGTGTGTGCGTGCGCTCTGTTTACGAGTGTGTGTGCGTGTGAGCACTCCTTGGTGTCGTTCTGGCCGCCGTGCACGTGCTGCTGTCACTTTATGAATCGCATGTTCCTCCCGTGCTCGCGAGCCGAGCAGGTGTTGTTCTGCACCGTGGCCGGAGAACACAGAGAGTTCCTTGACTCCAAACACCACAGTCGCTGTTCGACCTGTCCTCCATCTTCTCCTGTACTTTTGATGTGCAAGATTTCCAAATCACTTTGGATAAAGCATCTGCTCAATTAACTAAATCCACATGTGAAATGCGGTGTCTGTATTTATGTGCGCACGTACATCAACTGGATCTGTGGGTGGAAGTGTGTACAGCACATATGCATAGCTGTAAATGATTGGTGCAGGGGGGCTTATAGATGATCTGATTGGTGCAGGGGGGCTTATAGATGATCTGATTGGTTGGAAGTATGTGCTTGAAATGTCACGATGCTGGTTCTTAGGGAAGGAGCCTTCAGCCCTGAGCCCACATCCTCTCTCTCTGTCTCTGTCTCTCTGTCTCTCTCTGTCTCTCTCTGTCTCTCTCTGTCTCTCTCTCTCTCTCTGTCTCTCTCTGTCTCTCTCTGTCTCTCTCTCTCTCTCTCTCTCTCTCTCTCTCTCTCTCTCTCTCTCTCTCTCTCTCTCACCCCCAGATCTTTGCATCCCATTTGGCTGCTCCTCCTCCTCTCTCTCACTGACTCCTGCCTCCTCTTCTGCCGTGCTGCTGGCTTATCCTTTCTGTTCCCACATCTCTCCTTTTCTCTCCTTCTTCACCCACGTTTTCTATCTTTACCTCTCTCCTGGCATCCCATCCGTATCTTTATCCCTGTTCACCCGCCTCTCTCTCTCTCTCTCTCTCTCTCTCTGTCTCTCTCTGTCTCTCTCTCTCTCTCTCTCTCTCTCTCTCTCTCTCTCTCTCTCTGTCTCTCTCTGTCTCTCTCTGTCTCTCTCTCTCTCTCTCTCTCTCTCTCTCTCTCGTTTTCTCGACTCTGCAGCCACTCAACATGGTGTCTCCTAGGCAACCGTGGGAAGGCTGCGGCTGCAGGAAGGAGGACGATGCTGAGAGACGCCCACTGCAGCACAGACCCCACACACACACACACACACTCACATATACACCAACCACACACACACACACACACACACACACACACACATACACACCAACCACACACACACATACACACCAACCACACACACACATACACACCAACCACACACACATTCTCACATACACACACACACACAACAATCACACACACAACAATCGCACGCAACAATCACACACAATCGCATACACACAACCCAATCACACACATACAAATAATCATCCACACAATGATCACACACACAACATCATCTTATCATATACAAACACACTTGGCAAAGGTGTTACAAACACCACCTGTGCCTGCAAACACTCCTCTCATAGCAAACACACCTGGACCATAACTCCTATTGGACCAGCCCATGCCCTCAGACCAGGGCAGGTTGAGTGAACACACAGGTTCACCTTCTCCAAACGGGTTTCTGTATGTGCTTGGCTCCTCCCCCAAACTGCTTGACGATCCTTGTCTGGACTGATTTGAATAAGATAGTGATCACACCACA